>NW_027472807.1:0-262588 GCF_030347505.1 Rhynchophorus ferrugineus | reverse complement strand
TTATAGTTTCCGAGATATGGACTATCGATTATTTACACCTTAGGCTCTGCTTTTAACTTGGGCCCAAATTGTAAAATGGTCTTATCTATTGGCGATTTCGTTCCAATTCACTTTCCAAGTAATATTCGGCATGCAAATTACATTGCCGGTTGCCAAATTGCATTATCTCTTATAGTTTCCGAGATATGGACTATCGATAATTTACACCTCAGGCTCTGTTTCTAACTTGGGCCCAAATTGTAAAATGGTCTTATCTATTGGCGATTTCGTTCCAATTCACTCTCCAAGTAATATTCGGCATGCTAATTACATTGCCGGTTGCCAAATTGCATTATCTCTTATAGTTTCCGAGATATGGACTATCGATAATTTACACCTTAGGCTCTGCTTCTAACTTGGGCTCAAATTGTAAAATGGTCTTATCTATTGGCGATTTCGTTCCAATTCACAGTCCAAGAAATATTCGGCATGCTAATTGCATTGCCGGTTGCCAAATTGCATTATCTCTTATAGCTTCCGAGATATGGACTGTCGATAATTTACACCTTAGGCTCTGCTTCTAACTTGGGCCCAAATTGTAAAATGGTCTTATCTATTGGCGATTTCGTTCCAATTCACTTTCCAAGTAATATTCGGCATGCTAATTACATTGCCGGTTGCAAAATTGCATTATCTCTTATAGTTTCCGAGATATGGACTATCGATAATTTACACCTTAGGCTCTGCTTCTAACTTGGGCCCAAATTGTAAAATGGTCTTATCTATTGGCGTTTTGGTTCCAATTCACTTTCCAAGTAATATTCGGCATGCTAATTACATTGCCGGTTGCCAAATTGCATTATCTCTTATAGTTTCCGAGATATGAACTATCGATAATTTACTCCTTATGCTCTGCTTCTAACTTGGGCCCAAATTGTAAAATGGTCTTATCTATTGGCGATTTCGTTCCAATTCACATTCCAAGTAATATTCGGCATGCTAATTACATTGCCGGTTGCCAAATTGCATTATCTCTTATAGTTTCCGAGATATGGACTATCGATAATTTACACCTTAGGCTCTGCTTCTAACTTGGGCCCAAATTGTAAAATGGTCTTATCTATTGCCGATTTCGTTCCAATTCACATTCCAAGTAATATTCGGCATGCTAATTACATTGCCGGTTGCCAAATTGCATTATCTCTTATAGTTTCCGAGATATGGACTATCGATAATTTACACCTTAGGCTCTGCTTCTAACTTGGGCCCAAATTGTAAAATGGTCTTATCTAATAGCGATTTCGTTCCAATTCACATTCCAAGTAATATTCGGCATGCTAATTACATTGCCGGTTGCCAAATTGCATTATCTCTTATAGTTTCAGAGATATGGACTATCGATAATTTACACCTTAGGCTCTGCTTCTAACTTGGGCCCAAATTGTAAAATGGTCTTATCTATTGGCGATTTCGTTCCAATTCACATTCCAAGTAATATTCGGCATGCTAATTACATTGCCGGTTGCCAAATTGCATTATCTCTTATAGTTTCCGAGATATGGACTATCAATAATTTACACCTTAGGCTCTGCTTCTAACTTGGGCCCAAATTGTAAAATGGTCTTATCTATTGGCGATTTCGTTCCAATTCACATTCCAAGTAATATTCGGCATGCTAATTACATTGCCGGTTGCCAAATTGCATTATCTCTTATAGTTTCCGAGATATGGACTATCGATAATTTACACCTTAGGCTCTGCTTCTAACTTGGGCCCAAATTGTAAAATGGTCTTATCTATTTCCGATTTCGTTCCAATTCACATTCCAAGTAATATTCGGCATGCTAATTACATTGCCGGTTGCCAAATTGAATTATCTCCCATAGTTTCCGAGATATGGACTATCGATAATTTACACCTTAGGCTCTGCTTCTAACTTGGGCCCAAATTGTAAAATGGTCTTACCTATTGGCGATTTCGTTCCAATTCACATTCCAAGTAATATTCGGCATGCTAATTACATTGCCGGTGGCCAAGTTGCATTATCTCTTATAGTTTCCGAGATATGGACTATCGATAATTTACACCTTAGTCTCTGCTTCTAACTTGGGCCCAAATTGTAAAATGGTCTTATCTATTGGCGATTTCGTTCCAATTCACATTCCAAGTAATATTCGGCATGCTAATTACATTGCCGGTTCCCAAATTGCATTATCTCTTATAGTTTCCGAGATATGGACTATCGATTATTTTTAACCTTAGGCTCTGCTTCTAACTTGGGCCCAAACTGTAAAATGGTCTTATCTATTGGCGATTTCGTTCCAATTCACATTCCAAGTAGTATTCGGCATGCTAATTAAATTGCCGGTTGCCAAATTGCATTATCTCTTATAGTTTCCGAGATATGGACTATCGATAATTTACACCTTAGGCTCTGCTTCTAATTTGGGCCCAAATTGTAAAATGGTCTTATCTATTGGCGATTTCGTTCCAATTCACATTCCAAGTAATATTCGGCATGCTAATTACATTGCCAGTTGCCAAATTGCATTATCTCTTATAGTTTCCGGGATATGGACTATGGATAATTTACACCTTAGGCTCTGCTTCTAACTTGGGCCCAAATTGTAAAATGGTCTTATCTATTGCCGATTTCGTTCCAATTCACATTCCAAGTAATATTCGGCATGCTAATTACATTGCTGGTTGCCAAATTGCATTATCTTTTATAGTTTCCGAGATATGGACTATCGATAATTTACACCTTAGGCTCTGATTCTAACTTGGGCCCAAATTGTAAAATGGTCTTATCTATTGGCGATTTCATTCCAATTCACATTCCAAGTAATATTCGGCATGCTAATTACATTGCAGGTTGCCAAATTGCATTATCTCTTATAGTTTCCGAGATATGGACTATCGATAATTTACACCTTAGGCTCTGCTTCTAACTTGGGCCCAAATTGTAAAATGGTCTTATCTATTGGCGATTTCGTTCCAATTCACATTCCAAGTAATATTCGGCATGCTAATTACATTGCCGGTTGCCAAATTGCATTATCTCTTATAGTTTCCGAGATATGGACTATCGATAATTTACACCTTAGGCTCTGCTTCTAACTTGGGCCCAAATTGTAAAATCGTCTTATCTATTGGCGATTTCGTTCCAATTCACATTCCAAGTAATATTCGGCATGCTAATTACATTGCCGGTTGCCAAATTGCATTATCTCTTATAGTTTCCGAGATATGGACTATCGATAATTTACACCTTAGGCTCTGCTTCTAACTTGGGCCCAAATTGTAAAATGGTCTTATCTATTGGCGATTTCGTTCCAATTCACATTCCAAGTAATATTCGGCATGCTAATTACATTGCCGGTTGCCAAATTGAATTATCTCTTATAGTTTCCGAGATATGGACTATCGATAATTTACACCTTAGGCTCTGCTTCTAACTTGGGCCCAAATTGTAAAATGGTCTTATCTATTGGCGATTTCGTTCCAATTCACATTCCAAGTAGTATTCGGCATGCTAATTACATTGCGGTTGCCAAATTGCATTATCTCTTATAGTTTCCGAGATATGGACTATCGATAATTTACACCTTAGGCTCTGCTTCTAACTTGGGCCCAAATTGTAAAATGGTCTTATCTATTGGCGATTTCGTTCCAATTCACATTCCAAGTAATATTCGGCATGCTAATTACATTGCCGGTTGCCAAATTGCATTTTCTCTTATAGTTTCCGAGATATGGACTATCGATAATTTACACCTTAGGCTCTGCTTCTAACTTGGGCCCAAATTGTTAAATGGTCTTATCTATTGGCGATTTCGTTCCAATTCACTTTCCAAGTAATATTCGGCATGCTAATTACATTGCCGGTTGCCAAATTGCATTATCTCTTGTAGTTTCCGAGATATGGACTATCGATAATTTACACCTTAGGCTCTGCTTCTAACTTGGGCCCAAATTGTAAAATCGCCTTATCTATTGGCGATTTCGTTCCAATTCACATTCCAAGTAATATTCGGCATGCTAATTACATTGCCGGTTGCCAAATTGCATTATCTCTTATAGTTTCCGAGATATGGACTATCGATAATTTACACCTTAGGCTCTGCTTCTAACTTGGGCCCAAATTGTAAATTGGTCTTATCTATTGGCGATTTCGTTCCAATTCACATTCCAAGTAATATCCGGCATGCTAATTACATTGCCGGTTGCCAAATTGAATTATCTCTTATAGTTTCCGAGATATGGACTATCGATAATTTACACCTTAGGCTCTGCTTCTAACTTGGGCCCAAATTGTAAAATGGTCTTACCTATTAGCGATTTCGTTCCAATTCACATTCCAAGTAATATTCGGCATGCTAATTACATTGCCGGTTGCGAAATTGCATTATCTCTTATAGTTTCCGAGATATGGACTATCGATTATTTACATCTTAGGCTCTGCTTCTAACTTGGGCCCAAATTGTAAAATGGTCTTATCTATTGGCGATTTCGTTCCAATTCACATTCCAAGTAATATTCGGCATGCTAATTACATTGCCGGTTGCCAAATTGCATTATCTCTTATAGTTTCCGAGATATGGACTATCGATAATTTACATCTTAGGCTCTGCTTCTAACTTGGGCCCAAATTGTAAAATGGTCTTATCTATTGGCGATTTCGTTCCAATTCACATTCCAAGTAATATTCGGCATGCTAATTACATTGCCGGTTGCCAAATTGCATTATCTCTTATAGTTTCCGAGATATGGACTATCGATAATTTACACCTTAGGCTCTGCTTCTAACTTGGGCCCAAATTGTAAAATCGTCTTATCTATTGGCGATTTCGTTCCAATTCACATTCCAAGTAATATTCGGCATGCTAATTACATTGCCGGTTGCCAAATTGCATTATCTCTTATAGTTTCCGAGATATGGACTATCGATAATTTACACCTTAGGCTCTGCTTCTAACTTGGGCCCAAATTGTAAAATGGTCTTATCTATTGGCGATTTCGTTCCAATTCACATTCCAAGTAATATTCGGCATGCTAATTACATTGCCGGTTGCCAAATTGAATTATCTCTTATAGTTTCCGAGATATGGACTATCGATAATTTACACCTTAGGCTCTGCTTCTAACTTGGGCCCAAATTGTAAAATGGTCTTATCTATTGGCGATTTCGTTCCAATTCACATTCCAAGTAGTATTCGGCATGCTAATTACATTGCGGTTGCCAAATTGCATTATCTCTTATAGTTTCCGAGATATGGACTATCGATAATTTACACCTTAGGCTCTGCTTCTAACTTGGGCCCAAATTGTAAAATGGTCTTATCTATTGGCGATTTCGTTCCAATTCACATTCCAAGTAATATTCGGCATGCTAATTACATTGCCGGTTGCCAAATTGCATTTTCTCTTATAGTTTCCGAGATATGGACTATCGATAATTTACACCTTAGGCTCTGCTTCTAACTTGGGCCCAAATTGTAAAATGGTCTTATCTATTGGCGATTTCGTTCCAGTTCACATTCCAAGTAATATTCGGCATGCTAATTACATTGCCGGTTGCCAAATTGCATTACCTCTTATAGTTTCCGAGATATGGACTATCGATAATTTACACCTTAGGCTCTGCTTTTAACTTGGGCCCAAATTGTAAAATGGTCTTATCTATTGGCGATTTCGTTCCAATTCACTTTCCAAGTAATATTCGGCATGCAAATTACATTGCCGGTTGCCAAATTGCATTATCTCTTATAGTTTCCGAGATATGGACTATCGATAATTTACACCTCAGGCTCTGTTTCTAACTTGGGCCCAAATTGTAAAATGGTCTTATCTATTGGCGATTTCGTTCCAATTCACTCTCCAAGTAATATTCGGCATGCTAATTACATTGCCGGTTGCCAAATTGCATTATCTCTTATAGTTTCCGAGATATGGAATATCGATAATTTACACCTTAGGCTCTGCTTCTAACTTGGGCTCAAATTGTAAAATGGTCTTATCTATTGGCGATTTCGTTCCAATTCACAGTCCAAGTAATATTCGGCATGCTAATTGCATTGCCGGTTGCCAAATTGCATTATCTCTTATAGCTTCCGAGATATGGACTGTCGATAATTTACACCTTAGGCTCTGCTTCTAACTTGGGCCCAAATTGTAAAATGGTCTTATCTATTGGCGATTTCGTTCCAATTCACTTTCCAAGTAATATTCGGCATGCTAATTACATTGCCGGTTGCAAAATTGCATTATCTCTTATAGTTTCCGAGATATGGACTATCGATAATTTACACCTTAGGCTCTGCTTCTAACTTGGGCCCAAATTGTAAAATGGTCTTATCTATTGGCGTTTTGGTTCCAATTCACTTTCCAAGTAATATTCGGCATGCTAATTACATTGCCGGTTGCCAAATTGCATTATCTCTTATAGTTTCCGAGATATGAACTATCGATAATTTACTCCTTAGGCTCTGCTTCTAACTTGGGCCCAAATTGTAAAATGGTCTTATCTATTGGCGATTTCGTTCCAATTCACATTCCAAGTAATATTCGGCATGCTAATTACATTGCCGGTTGCCAAATTGCATTATCTCTTATAGTTTCCGAGATATGGACTATCGATAATTTACACCTTAGGCTCTGCTTCTAACTTGGGCCCAAATTGTAAAATGGTCTTATCTATTGCCGATTTCGTTCCAATTCACATTCCAAGTAATATTCGGCATGCTAATTACATTGCCGGTTGCCAAATTGAATTATCTCTTATAGTTTCCGAGATATGGACTATCGATAATTTACACCTTAGGCTCTGCTTCTAACTTGGGCCCAAATTGTAAAATCGTCTTATCTATTGGCGATTTCGTTCCAATTCACACTCCAAGTAATATTCGGCATGCTAATTACATTGCCGGTTGCGAAATTGCATTATCTCTTATAGTTTCCGAGATATGACTATCGGTAATTTACACCTTAGGCTCTGCTTCTAACTTGTGCCCAAATTGTAAAATGGTCTTATCTATTGGCGATTTCGTTCCAATTCACATTCCAAGTAATATTCGGCATGCTAATTACATTGCCGGTTGCCAAATTGCATTATCTCTTATAGTTTCCGAGATATGGACTATGGATAATTTACACCTTAGGCTCTGCTTCTAACTTGGGCCCAAATTGTAAAATGGCCTTATCTATTGGCGATTTCGTTCCAATTCACATTCCAAGTAATACTCGGCATGCTGATTACATTGCCGGTTGCCAAATTGCATTATCTCTTATAGTTTCCGAGATATGGACTATCGATAATTTACACCTTGGCTCTGCTTCTAACTTGGGCCCAAATTGTAAAATGGTCTTATCTATTGGCGATTTCGTTCCAATTCACATTCCAAGTAGTATTCGGCATGCTAATTACATTGCCGGTTGCCAAATTGCATTATCTCTTATAGTTTCCGAGATATGGACTATCGATAATTTACACCTTAGGCTCTGCTTCTAACTTGGGCCCAAATTGTAAAATGGTCTTATCTATTGGCGATTTCGTTCCAATTCACATTCCAAGTAGTATTCGGCATGCTAATTACATTGCCGGTTGCCAAATTGCATTATCTCTTATAGTTTCCGAGATATGGACTATCGATAATTTACACCTTAGGCTCTGCTTCTAACTTGGGCCCAAATTGTAAAATGGTCTTATCTATTGGCGATTTCGTTCCAATTCACATTCCAAGTAATATTCGGCATGCTAATTACATTGCCAGTTGCCAAATTGCATTATCTCTTATAGTTTCCGAGATATGGACTATGGATAATTTACACCTTATTCTCTGCTTCTAACTTGGGCCCAAATTGTAAAATGGTCTTATCTATTGGCGATTTCGTTCCAATTCACATTCCAAGTAATATTCGGCATGCTAATTACATTGCCGGTTGCCAAATTGAATTATCTCCCATAGTTTCCGAGATATGGACTATCGATAATTTACATCTTAGGCTCTGCTTCTAACTTGGGCCCAAATTGTAAAATGGTCTTACCTATTGGCGATTTCGTTCCAATTCACATTCCAAGTAATACTCGGCATGCTGATTACATTGCCGGTTGCCAAATTGCATTATCTCTTATAGTTTCAGAGATATGGACTATCGATAATTTACACCTTAATCTCTGCTTCTAACTTGGGCCCAAATTGTAAAATGGTCTTATCTATTGGCGATTTCGTTCCAATTCACATTCCAAGTAATATTCGGCATGCTAATTACATTGCCGGTTGCCAAATTGCATTATCGCTTATAGTTTCCGAGATATGGACTATCGATAATTTACACCTTAGGCTCTGCTTCTAACTTGGGCCCAAATTGTAAAATGGTCTTATCTATTGGCGATTTCGTTCCAATTCACATTCCAAGTAATATTCGGCATGTTAATTAAATTGCCGGTTTCCAAATTGCATTATCTCTTATAGTTTCCGAGATATGGACTATCGATAATTTACACCTTAGGCTCTGCTTCTAACTTGGGCCCAAATTGTAAAATGGTCTTATCTATTGGCGATTTCGTTCCAATTCACATTCCAAGTAGTATTCGGTATGCTAATTACATTGCCGGTTGCCAAATTGCATTATCTCTTATAGTTTCCGAGATATGGACTATAGATAATTTACACCTTAGGCTCTGCTTCTAACTTGGGCCCAAATTGTAAAATGGTCTTATTTATTGGCGATTTCGTTCCAATTCACATTCCAAGTAATATTCGGCATGCTAATTACATTGCCAGTTGCCAAATTGCATTATCTCTTATAGTTTCCGAGATATGGACTATGGATAATTTACACCTTAGGCTCTGCTTCTAACTTGTGCCCAAATTGTAAAATGGTCTTATCTATTGGCGATTTCGTTCCAATTCACATTCCAAGTAATACTCGGCATGCTGATTACATTGCCGGTTGCCAAATTGCATTATCTCTTATAGTTTCAGAGATATGGACTATCGATAATTTACACCTTAGGCTCTGCTTCTAACTTGGGCCCAAATTGTAAAATGGTCTTATCTATTGGCGATTTCGTTCCAATTCACATTCCAAGTAATATTCGGCATGCTAATTACATTGCCGGTTGCCAAATTGCATTATCTCTTATAGTTTCCGAGATATGGACTATCGATAATTTACACCTTAGGCTCTGCTTCTAACTTGGGCCCAAATTGTAAAATGGTCTTATCTATTGGCGATTTCGTTCCAATTCACATTCCAAGTAATATTCGGCATGTTAATTAAATTGCCGGTTGCCAAATTGCATTATCTCTTATAGTTTCCGAGATATGGGCTATCGATAATTTACTCCTTAGGCTCTGCTTCTAACTTGGGCCCAAATTGTAAAATGGCCTTATCTATTGGCGATTTCGTTCCAATTCACATTCCAACTAATACTCGGCATGCTGATTACATTGCCGGTTGCCAAATTGCATTATCTCTTATAGTTTCAGAGATATGGACTATCGATAATTTACACCTTAGGCTCTGCTTCTAACTTGGGCCCAAATTGTAAAATGGTCTTATCTATTGGCGATTTCATTCCAATTCACATTCCAAGTAATATTCGGCATGCTAATTACATTGCCGGTTGCCAAATTGCATTATCTCTTATAGTTTCCGAGATATGGACTATCGATAATTTACACCTTAGGCTCTGCTTCTAACTTGGGCCCAAATTGTAAAATGGTCTTATCTCTTGGCGATTTCGTTCCAATTCACATTCCAAGTAATATTCGGCATGCTAATTACATTGCCGGTTGCCAAATTGCATTATCTCTTATAGTTTCCGAGATATGGACTATCGATAATTTACACCTTAGGCTCTGCTTCTAACTTGGGCCCAAATTGTAAAATGGTCTTATCTATTGGCGATTTCGTTCCAATTCAAATTCCAAGTAATATTCGGCATGCTAATTACATTGCCGGTTGCCAAATTGAATTTTCTCCCATAGTTTCCGAGATATGGACTATCGATAATTTACACCTTAGGCTCTGCTTCTAACTTGGGCCCAAATTGTAAAATGGTCTTACCTATTGGCGATTTCGTTCCAATTCACATTCCAAGTAATACTCGGCATGCTGATTACATTGCCGGTTGCCAAATTGCATTATCTCTTATAGTTTCAGAGATATGGACTATCGATAATTTACACCTTAGGCTCTGCTTCTAACTTGGGCCCAAATTGTAAAATGGTCTTATCTATTGGCGATTTCGTTCCAATTCACATTCCAAGTAATATTCGGCATGCTAATTACATTGCCGGTTGCCAAATTGCATTATCTCTTATAGTTTCCGAGATATGGACTATCGATAATTTACACCTTAGGCTCTGCTTCTAACTTGTGCCCAAATTGTAAAATGGTCTTATCTATTGGCGATTTCGTTCCAATTCACATTAAAAGTAATATTCGGCATGTTAATTAAATTGCCGGTTGCCAAATTGCATTATCTCTTATAGTTTCCGAGATATGGACTATCGATAATTTACACCTTAGGCTCTGCTTCTAACTTGGGCCCAAATTGTAAAATGGCCTTATCTATTGGCGATTTCGTTCCAATTCACATTCCAAGTAATACTCGGCATGCTGATAAAATTGCCGGTTGCCAAATTGCATTATCTCTTATAGTTTCAGAGATATGGACTATCGATAATTTACACCTTAGGCTCTGCTTCTAACTTGGGCCCAAATTGTAAAATGGTCTTATCTATTGGCGATTTCGTTCCAATTCACATTCCAAGTAATATTCGGCATGCTAATTACATTGCCGGTTGCCAAATTGCATTATCTCTTATAGTTTCCGAGATATGGACTATCGATAATTTACACCTCAGGCTCTGTTTCTAACTTGGGCCCAAATTGTAAAATGGTCTTATCTATTGGCGATTTCGTTCCAATTCACTCTCCAAGTAATATTCGGCATGCTAATTACATTGCCGGTTGCCAAATTGCATTATCTCTTATAGTTTCCGAGATATGGACTATCGATAATTTACACCTTAGGCTCTGCTTCTAACTTGGGCCCAAATTGTAAAATGGTCTTATCTATTGGCGATTTCGTTCCAATTCACATTCCAAGTAATATTCGGCATGCTAATTACATTGCCGGTTGCCAAATTGAATTATCTCTTATAGTTTCCGAGATATGGACTATCGATAATTTACACCTTAGGCTCTGCTTCTAACTTGGGCCCAAATTGTAAAATGGTCTTATCTATTGGCGATTTCGTTCCAATTCACATTCCAAGTAGTATTCGGCATGCTAATTACATTGCGGTTGCCAAATTGCATTATCTCTTATAGTTTCCGAGATATGGACTATCGATAATTTACACCTTAGGCTCTGCTTCTAACTTGGGCCCAAATTGTAAAATGGTCTTATCTATTGGCGATTTCGTTCCAATTCACATTCCAAGTAATATTCGGCATGCTAATTACATTGCCGGTTGCCAAATTGCATTTTCTCTTATAGTTTCCGAGATATGGACTATCGATAATTTACACCTTAGGCTCTGCTTCTAACTTGGGCCCAAATTGTAAAATGGTCTTATCTATTGGCGATTTCGTTCCAGTTCACATTCCAAGTAATATTCGGCATGCTAATTACATTGCCGGTTGCCAAATTGCATTACCTCTTATAGTTTCCGAGATATGGACTATCGATAATTTACACCTTAGGCTCTGCTTTTAACTTGGGCCCAAATTGTAAAATGGTCTTATCTATTGGCGATTTCGTTCCAATTAACTTTCCAAGTAATATTCGGCATGCAAATTACATTGCCGGTTGCCAAATTGCATTATCTCTTATAGTTTCCGAGATATGGACTATCGATAATTTACACCTCAGGCTCTGTTTCTAACTTGGGCCCAAATTGTAAAATGGTCTTATCTATTGGCGATTTCGTTCCAATTCACTCTCCAAGTAATATTCGGCATGCTAATTACATTGCCGGTTGCCAAATTGCATTATCTCTTATAGTTTCCGAGATATGGACTATCGATAATTTACACCTTAGGCTCTGCTTCTAACTTGGGCTCAAATTGTAAAATGGTCTTATCTATTGGCGATTTCGTTCCAATTCACAGTCCAAGTAATATTCGGCATGCTAATTGCATTGCCGGTTGCCAAATTGCATTATCTCTTATAGCTTCCGAGATATGGACTGTCGATAATTTACACCTTAGGCTCTGCTTCTAACTTGGGCCCAAATTGTAAAATGGTCTTATCTATTGGCGATTTCGTTCCAATTCACTTTCCAAGTAATATTCGGCATGCTAATTACATTGCCGGTTGCAAAATTGCATTATCTCTTATAGTTTCCGAGATATGGACTATCGATAATTTACACCTTAGGCTCTGCTTCTAACTTGGGCCCAAATTGTAAAATGGTCTTATCTATTGGCGTTTTGGTTCCAATTCACTTTCCAAGTAATATTCGGCATGCTAATTACATTGCCGGTTGCCAAATTGCATTATCTCTTATAGTTTCCGAGATATGAACTATCGATAATTTACTCCTTAGGCTCTGCTTCTAACTTGGGCCCAAATTGTAAAATGGTCTTATCTATTGGCGATTTCGTTCCAATTCACATTCCAAGTAATATTCGGCATGCTAATTACATTGCCGGTTGCCAAATTGCATTATCTCTTATAGTTTCCGAGATATGGACTATCGATAATTTACACCTTAGGCTCTGCTTCTAACTTGGGCCCAAATTGTAAAATGGTCTTATCTATTGCCGATTTCGTTCCAATTCACATTCCAAGTAATATTCGGCATGCTAATTACATTGCCGGTTGCCAAATTGAATTATCTCTTATAGTTTCCGAGATATGGACTATCGATAATTTACACCTTAGGCTCTGCTTCTAACTTGGGCCCAAATTGTAAAATCGTCTTATCTATTGGCGATTTCGTTCCAATTCACACTCCAAGTAATATTCGGCATGCTAATTACATTGCCGGTTGCGAAATTGCATTATCTCTTATAGTTTCCGAGATATGACTATCGGTAATTTACACCTTAGGCTCTGCTTCTAACTTGTGCCCAAATTGTAAAATGGTCTTATCTATTGGCGATTTCGTTCCAATTCACATTCCAAGTAATATTCGGCATGCTAATTACATTGCCGGTTGCCAAATTGCATTATCTCTTATAGTTTCCGAGATATGGACTATGGATAATTTACACCTTAGGCTCTGCTTCTAACTTGGGCCCAAATTGTAAAATGGCCTTATCTATTGGCGATTTCGTTCCAATTCACATTCCAAGTAATACTCGGCATGCTGATTACATTGCCGGTTGCCAAATTGCATTATCTCTTATAGTTTCCGAGATATGGACTATCGATAATTTACACCTTGGCTCTGCTTCTAACTTGGGCCCAAATTGTAAAATGGTTTTATCTATTGGCGATTTCGTTCCAATTCACATTCCAAGTAGTATTCGGCATGCTAATTACATTGCCGGTTGCCAAATTGCATTATCTCTTATAGTTTCCGAGATATGGACTATCGATAATTTACACCTTAGGCTCTGCTTCTAACTTGGGCCCAAATTGTAAAATGGTCTTATCTATTGGCGATTTCGTTCCAATTCACATTCCAAGTAGTATTCGGCATGCTAATTACATTGCCGGTTGCCAAATTGCATTATCTCTTATAGTTTCCGAGATATGGACTATCGATAATTTACACCTTAGGCTCTGCTTCTAACTTGGGCCCAAATTGTAAAATGGTCTTATCTATTGGCGATTTCGTTCCAATTCACATTCCAAGTAATATTCGGCATGCTAATTACATTGCCAGTTGCCAAATTGCATTATCTCTTATAGTTTCCGAGATATGGACTATGGATAATTTACACCTTATTCTCTGCTTCTAACTTGGGCCCAAATTGTAAAATGGTCTTATCTATTGGCGATTTCGTTCCAATTCACATTCCAAGTAATATTCGGCATGCTAATTACATTGCCGGTTGCCAAATTGAATTATCTCCCATAGTTTCCGAGATATGGACTATCGATAATTTACATCTTAGGCTCTGCTTCTAACTTGGGCCCAAATTGTAAAATGGTCTTACCTATTGGCGATTTCGTTCCAATTAACATTCCAAGTAATACTCGGCATGCTGATTACATTGCCGGTTGCCAAATTGCATTATCTCTTATAGTTTCAGAGATATGGACTATCGATAATTTACACCTTAATCTCTGCTTCTAACTTGGGCCCAAATTGTAAAATGGTCTTATCTATTGGCGATTTCGTTCCAATTCACATTCCAAGTAATATTCGGCATGCTAATTACATTGCCGGTTGCCAAATTGCATTATCGCTTATAGTTTCCGAGATATGGACTATCGATAATTTACACCTTAGGCTCTGCTTCTAACTTGGGCCCAAATTGTAAAATGGTCTTATCTATTGGCGATTTCGTTCCAATTCACATTCCAAGTAATATTCGGCATGTTAATTAAATTGCCGGTTTCCAAATTGCATTATCTCTTATAGTTTCCGAGATATGGACTATCGATAATTTACACCTTAGGCTCTGCTTCTAACTTGGGCCCAAATTGTAAAATGGTCTTATCTATTGGCGATTTCGTTCCAATTCACATTCCAAGTAGTATTCGGTATGCTAATTACATTGCCGGTTGCCAAATTGCATTATCTCTTATAGTTTCCGAGATATGGACTATAGATAATTTACACCTTAGGCTCTGCTTCTAACTTGGGCCCAAATTGTAAAATGGTCTTATTTATTGGCGATTTCGTTCCAATTCACATTCCAAGTAATATTCGGCATGCTAATTACATTGCCAGTTGCCAAATTGCATTATCTCTTATAGTTTCCGAGATATGGACTATGGATAATTTACACCTTAGGCTCTGCTTCTAACTTGTGCCCAAATTGTAAAATGGTCTTATCTATTGGCGATTTCGTTCCAATTCACATTCCAAGTAATACTCGGCATGCTGATTACATTGCCGGTTGCCAAATTGCATTATCTCTTATAGTTTCAGAGATATGGACTATCGATAATTTACACCTTAGGCTCTGCTTCTAACTTGGGCCCAAATTGTAAAATGGTCTTATCTATTGGCGATTTCGTTCCAATTCACATTCCAAGTAATATTCGGCATGCTAATTACATTGCCGGTTGCCAAATTGCATTATCTCTTATAGTTTCCGAGATATGGACTATCGATAATTTACACCTTAGGCTCTGCTTCTAACTTGGGCCCAAATTGTAAAATGGTCTTATCTATTGGCGATTTCGTTCCAATTCACATTCCAAGTAATATTCGGCATGTTAATTAAATTGCCGGTTGCCAAATTGCATTATCTCTTATAGTTTCCGAGATATGGGCTATCGATAATTTACTCCTTAGGCTCTGCTTCTAACTTGGGCCCAAATTGTAAAATGGCCTTATCTATTGGCGATTTCGTTCCAATTCACATTCCAACTAATACTCGGCATGCTGATTACATTGCCGGTTGCCAAATTGCATTATCTCTTATAGTTTCAGAGATATGGACTATCGATAATTTACACCTTAGGCTCTGCTTCTAACTTGGGCCCAAATTGTAAAATGGTCTTATCTATTGGCGATTTCATTCCAATTCACATTCCAAGTAATATTCGGCATGCTAATTACATTGCCGGTTGCCAAATTGCATTATCTCTTATAGTTTCCGAGATATGGACTATCGATAATTTACACCTTAGGCTCTGCTTCTAACTTGGGCCCAAATTGTAAAATGGTCTTATCTATTGGCGATTTCGTTCCAATTCACATTCCAAGTAATATTCGGCATGCTAATTACATTGCCGGTTGCCAAATTGCATTATCTCTTATAGTTTCCGAGATATGGACTATCGATAATTTACACCTTAGGCTCTGCTTCTAACTTGGGCCCAAATTGTAAAATGGTCTTATCTATTGGCGATTTCGTTCCAATTCAAATTCCAAGTAATATTCGGCATGCTAATTACATTGCCGGTTGCCAAATTGAATTTTCTCCCATAGTTTCCGAGATATGGACTATCGATAATTTACACCTTAGGCTCTGCTTCTAACTTGGGCCCAAATTGTAAAATGGTCTTATCTATTGGCGATTTCGTTCCAATTCACATTCCAAGTAATACTCGGCATGCTGATTACATTGCCGGTTGCCAAATTGCATTATCTCTTATAGTTTCAGAGATATGGACTATCGATAATTTACACCTTAGGCTCTGCTTCTAACTTGGGCCCAAATTGTAAAATGGTCTTATCTATTGGCGATTTCGTTCCAATTCACATTCCAAGTAATATTCGGCATGCTAATTACATTGCCGGTTGCCAAATTGCATTATCTCTTATAGTTTCCGAGATATGGACTATCGATAATTTACACCTTAGGCTCTGCTTCTAACTTGGGCCCAAATTGTAAAATGGTCTTATCTATTGGCGATTTCGTTCCAATTCACATTCCAAGTAATATTCGGCATGTTAATTAAATTGCCGGTTTCCAAATTGCATTATCTCTTATAGTTTCCGAGATATGGACTATCGATAATTTACACCTTAGGCTCTGCTTCTAACTTGGGCCCAAATTGTAAAATGGCCTTATCTATTGGCGATTTCGTTCCAATTCACATTCCAAGTAATACTCGGCATGCTGATAAAATTGCCGGTTGCCAAATTGCATTATCTCTTATAGTTTCAGAGATATGGACTATCGATAATTTACACCTTAGGCTCTGCTTCTAACTTGGGCCCAAATTGTAAAATGGTCTTATCTATTGGCGATTTCGTTCCAATTCACATTCCAAGTAATATTCGGCATGCTAATTACATTGCCGGTTGCCAAATTGCATTATCTCTTATAGTTTCCGAGATATGGACTATCGATTATTTACACCTTAGGCTCTGCTTCTAACTTGGGCCCAAATTGTAAAATGGTCTTACCTATTGGCGATTACGTTCCAATTCACATTCCAAGTAATATTCGGCATGCTAATTACATTGCCGGTGGCCAAGTTGCATTATCTCTTATAGTTTCCGAGATATGGACTATCGATAATTTACACCTTAGTCTCTGCTTCTAACTTGGGCCCAAATTGTAAAATGGTCTTATCTATTGGCGTTTTCGTTCCAATTCACATTCCAAGTAATATTCGGCATGCTAATTACATTGCCGGTTCCCAAATTGCATTATCTCTTATAGTTTCCGAGATATGGACTATCGATTATTTTTAACCTTAGGCTCTGCTTCTAACTTGGGCCCAAACTGTAAAATGGTCTTATCTATTGGCGATTTCGTTCCAATTCACATTCCAAGTAGTATTCGGCATGCTAATTAAATTGCCGGTTGCCAAATTGCATTATCTCTTATAGTTTCCGAGATATGGACTATCGATAATTTACACCTTAGGCTCTGCTTCTAACTTGGGCCCAAATTGTAAAATGGTCTTATCTATTGGCGATTTCGTTCCAATTCACATTCCAAGTAATATTCGGCATGCTAATTACATTGCCAGTTGCCAAATTGCATTATCTCTTATAGTTTCCGGGATATGGACTATGGATAATTTACACCTTAGGCTCTGCTTCTAACTTGGGCCCAAATTGTAAAATGGTCTTATCTATTGCCGATTTCGTTCCAATTCACATTCCAAGTAATATTCGGCATGCTAATTACATTGCCGGTTGCCAAATTGCATTATCTTTTATAGTTTCCGAGATATGGACTATCGATAATTTACACCTTAGGCTCTGCTTCTAACTTGGGCCCAAATTGTAAAATGGTCTTATCTATTGGCGATTTCATTCCAATTCACATTCCAAGTAATATTCGGCATGCTAATTACATTGCAGGTTGCCAAATTGCATTATCTCTTATAGTTTCCGAGATATGGACTATCGATAATTTACACCTTAGGCTCTGCTTCTAACTTGGGCCCAAATTGTAAAATGGTCCTATCTATTGGCGATTTCGTTCCAATTCACATTCCAAGTAATATTCGGCATGCTAATTACATTGCCGGTTGCCAAATTGCATTATCTCTTATAGTTTCCGAGATATGGACTATCGATAATTTACACCTTAGGCTCTGCTTCTAACTTGGGCCCAAATTGTAAAATCGCCTTATCTATTGGCGATTTCGTTCCAATTCACATTCCAAGTAATATTCGGCATGCTAATTACATTGCCGGTTGCCAAATTGCATTATCTCTTATAGTTTCCGAGATATGGACTATCGATAATTTACACCTTAGGCTCTGCTTCTAACTTGGGCCCAAATTGTAAAATGGTCTTATCTATTGGCGATTTCGTTCCAATTCACATTCCAAGTAATATTCGGCATGCTAATTACATTGCCGGTTGCCAAATTGAATTATCTCTTATAGTTTCCGAGATATGGACTATCGATAATTTACACCTTAGGCTCTGCTTCTAACTTGGGCCCAAATTGTAAAATGGTCTTATCTATTGGCGATTTCGTTCCAATTCACATTCCAAGTAGTATTCGGCATGCTAATTACATTGCCGGTTGCCAAATTGCATTATCTCTTATAGTTTCCGAGATATGGACTATCGATAATTTACACCTTAGGCTCTGCTTCTAACTTGGGCCCAAATTGTAAAATGGTCTTATCTATTGGCGATTTCGTTCCAATTCACATTCCAAGTAATATTCGGCATGCTAATTACATTGCCGGTTGCCAAATTGCATTTTCTCTTATAGTTTCCGAGATATGGACTATCGATAATTTACACCTTAGGCTCTGCTTCTAACTTGGGCCCAAATTGTAAAATGGTCTTATCTATTGGCGATTTCGTTCCAATTCACATTCCAAGTAATATTCGGCATGCTAATTACATTGCCGGTTGCCAAATTGCATTATCTCTTGTAGTTTCCGAGATATGGACTATCGATAATTTACACCTTAGGCTCTGCTTCTAACTTGGGCCCAAATTGTAAAATCGCCTTATCTATTGGCGATTTCGTTCCAATTCACATTCCAAGTAATATTCGGCATGCTAATTACATTGCCGGTTGCCAAATTGCATTATCTCTTATAGTTTCCGAGATATGGACTATCGATAATTTACACCTTAGGCTCTGCTTCTAACTTGGGCCCAAATTGTAAATTGGTCTTATCTATTGGCGATTTCGTTCCAATTCACATTCCAAGTAATATCCGGCATGCTAATTACATTGCCGGTTGCCAAATTGAATTATCTCTTATAGTTTCCGAGATATGGACTATCGATAATTTACACCTTAGGCTCTGCTTCTAACTTGGGCCCAAATTGTAAAATGGTCTTACCTATTGGCGATTTCGTTCCAATTCACATTCCAAGTAATATTCGGCATGCTAATTACATTGCCGGTTGCGAAATTGCATTATCTCTTATAGTTTCCGAGATATGGACTATCGATTATTTACATCTTAGGCTCTGCTTCTAACTTGGGCCCAAATTGTAAAATGGTCTTATCTATTGGCGATTTCGTTCCAATTCACATTCCAAGTAATATTCGGCATGCTAATTACATTGCCGGTTGCCAAATTGCATTATCTCTTATAGTTTCCGAGATATGGACTATCGATAATTTACATCTTAGGCTCTGCTTCTAACTTGGGCCCAAATTGTAAAATGGTCTTATCTATTGGCGATTTCGTTCCAATTCACATTCCAAGTAATATTCGGCATGCTAATTACATTGCCGGTTGCCAAATTGCATTATCTCTTATAGTTTCCGAGATATGGACTATCGATAATTTACACCTTAGGCTCTGCTTCTAACTTGGGCCCAAATTGTAAAATCGTCTTATCTATTGGCGATTTCGTTCCAATTCACATTCCAAGTAATATTCGGCATGCTAATTACATTGCCGGTTGCCAAATTGCATTATCTCTTATAGTTTCCGAGATATGGACTATCGATAATTTACACCTTAGGCTCTGCTTCTAACTTGGGCCCAAATTGTAAAATGGTCTTATCTATTGGCGATTTCGTTCCAATTCACATTCCAAGTAATATTCGGCATGCTAATTACATTGCCGGTTGCCAAATTGAATTATCTCTTATAGTTTCCGAGATATGGACTATCGATAATTTACACCTTAGGCTCTGCTTCTAACTTGGGCCCAAATTGTAAAATGGCCTTATCTATTGGCGATTTCGTTCCAATTCACATTCCAAGTAATACTCGGCATGCTGATTACATTGCCGGTTGCCAAATTGCATTATCTCTTATAGTTTCCGAGATATGGACTATCGATAATTTACACCTTGGCTCTGCTTCTAACTTGGGCCCAAATTGTAAAATGGTCTTATCTATTGGCGATTTCGTTCCAATTCACATTCCAAGTAGTATTCGGCATGCTAATTACATTGCCGGTTGCCAAATTGCATTATCTCTTATAGTTTCCGAGATATGGACTATCGATAATTTACACCTTAGGCTCTGCTTCTAACTTGGGCCCAAATTGTAAAATGGTCTTATCTATTGGCGATTTCGTTCCAATTCACATTCCAAGTAGTATTCGGCATGCTAATTACATTGCCGGTTGCCAAATTGCATTATCTCTTATAGTTTCCGAGATATGGACTATCGATAATTTACACCTTAGGCTCTGCTTCTAACTTGGGCCCAAATTGTAAAATGGTCTTATCTATTGGCGATTTCGTTCCAATTCACATTCCAAGTAATATTCGGCATGCTAATTACATTGCCAGTTGCCAAATTGCATTATCTCTTATAGTTTCCGAGATATGGACTATGGATAATTTACACCTTATTCTCTGCTTCTAACTTGGGCCCAAATTGTAAAATGGTCTTATCTATTGGCGATTTCGTTCCAATTCACATTCCAAGTAATATTCGGCATGCTAATTACATTGCCGGTTGCCAAATTGAATTATCTCCCATAGTTTCCGAGATATGGACTATCGATAATTTACATCTTAGGCTCTGCTTCTAACTTGGGCCCAAATTGTAAAATGGTCTTACCTATTGGCGATTTCGTTCCAATTCACATTCCAAGTAATACTCGGCATGCTGATTACATTGCCGGTTGCCAAATTGCATTATCTCTTATAGTTTCAGAGATATGGACTATCGATAATTTACACCTTAATCTCTGCTTCTAACTTGGGCCCAAATTGTAAAATGGTCTTATCTATTGGCGATTTCGTTCCAATTCACATTCCAAGTAATATTCGGCATGCTAATTACATTGCCGGTTGCCAAATTGCATTATCGCTTATAGTTTCCGAGATATGGACTATCGATAATTTACACCTTAGGCTCTGCTTCTAACTTGGGCCCAAATTGTAAAATGGTCTTATCTATTGGCGATTTCGTTCCAATTCACATTCCAAGTAATATTCGGCATGTTAATTAAATTGCCGGTTTCCAAATTGCATTATCTCTTATAGTTTCCGAGATATGGACTATCGATAATTTACACCTTAGGCTCTGCTTCTAACTTGGGCCCAAATTGTAAAATGGTCTTATCTATTGGCGATTTCGTTCCAATTCACATTCCAAGTAGTATTCGGTATGCTAATTACATTGCCGGTTGCCAAATTGCATTATCTCTTATAGTTTCCGAGATATGGACTATAGATAATTTACACCTTAGGCTCTGCTTCTAACTTGGGCCCAAATTGTAAAATGGTCTTATTTATTGGCGATTTCGTTCCAATTCACATTCCAAGTAATATTCGGCATGCTAATTACATTGCCAGTTGCCAAATTGCATTATCTCTTATAGTTTCCGAGATATGGACTATGGATAATTTACACCTTAGGCTCTGCTTCTAACTTGTGCCCAAATTGTAAAATGGTCTTATCTATTGGCGATTTCGTTCCAATTCACATTCCAAGTAATACTCGGCATGCTGATTACATTGCCGGTTGCCAAATTGCATTATCTCTTATAGTTTCAGAGATATGGACTATCGATAATTTACACCTTAGGCTCTGCTTCTAACTTGGGCCCAAATTGTAAAATGGTCTTATCTATTGGCGATTTCGTTCCAATTCACATTCCAAGTAATATTCGGCATGCTAATTACATTGCCGGTTGCCAAATTGCATTATCTCTTATAGTTTCCGAGATATGGACTATCGATAATTTACACCTTAGGCTCTGCTTCTAACTTGGGCCCAAATTGTAAAATGGTCTTATCTATTGGCGATTTCGTTCCAATTCACATTCCAAGTAATATTCGGCATGTTAATTAAATTGCCGGTTGCCAAATTGCATTATCTCTTATAGTTTCCGAGATATGGGCTATCGATAATTTACTCCTTAGGCTCTGCTTCTAACTTGGGCCCAAATTGTAAAATGGCCTTATCTATTGGCGATTTCGTTCCAATTCACATTCCAACTAATACTCGGCATGCTGATTACATTGCCGGTTGCCAAATTGCATTATCTCTTATAGTTTCAGAGATATGGACTATCGATAATTTACACCTTAGGCTCTGCTTCTAACTTGGGCCCAAATTGTAAAATGGTCTTATCTATTGGCGATTTCATTCCAATTCACATTCCAAGTAATATTCGGCATGCTAATTACATTGCCGGTTGCCAAATTGCATTATCTCTTATAGTTTCCGAGATATGGACTATCGATAATTTACACCTTAGGCTCTGCTTCTAACTTGGGCCCAAATTGTAAAATGGTCTTATCTATTGGCGATTTCGTTCCAATTCACATTCCAAGTAATATTCGGCATGCTAATTACATTGCCGGTTGCCAAATTGCATTATCTCTTATAGTTTCCGAGATATGGACTATCGATAATTTACACCTTAGGCTCTGCTTCTAACTTGGGCCCAAATTGTAAAATGGTCTTATCTATTGGCGATTTCGTTCCAATTCAAATTCCAAGTAATATTCGGCATGCTAATTACATTGCCGGTTGCCAAATTGAATTTTCTCCCATAGTTTCCGAGATATGGACTATCGATAATTTACACCTTAGGCTCTGCTTCTAACTTGGGCCCAAATTGTAAAATGGTCTTACCTATTGGCGATTTCGTTCCAATTCACATTCCAAGTAATACTCGGCATGCTGATTACATTGCCGGTTGCCAAATTGCATTATCTCTTATAGTTTCAGAGATATGGACTATCGATAATTTACACCTTAGGCTCTGCTTCTAACTTGGGCCCAAATTGTAAAATGGTCTTATCTATTGGCGATTTCGTTCCAATTCACATTCCAAGTAATATTCGGCATGCTAATTACATTGCCGGTTGCCAAATTGCATTATCTCTTATAGTTTCCGAGATATGGACTATCGATAATTTACACCTTAGGCTCTGCTTCTAACTTGTGCCCAAATTGTAAAATGGTCTTATCTATTGGCGATTTCGTTCCAATTCACATTCCAAGTAATATTCGGCATGTTAATTAAATTGCCGGTTTCCAAATTGCATTATCTCTTATAGTTTCCGAGATATGGACTATCGATAATTTACACCTTAGGCTCTGCTTCTAACCTGGGCCCAAATTGTAAAATGGCCTTATCTATTGGCGATTTCGTTCCAATTCACATTCCAAGTAATACTCGGCATGCTGATAAAATTGCCGGTTGCCAAATTGCATTATCTCTTATAGTTTCAGAGATATGGACTATCGATAATTTACACCTTAGGCTCTGCTTCTAACTTGGGCCCAAATTGTAAAATGGTCTTATCTATTGGCGATTTCGTTCCAATTCACCTTCCAAGTAATATTCGGCATGCTAATTACATTGCCGGTTGCCAAATTGCATTATCTCTTATAGTTTCCGAGATATGGACTATCGATAATTTACACCTCAGGCTCTGTTTCTAACTTGGGCCCAAATTGTAAAATGGTCTTATCTATTGGCGATTTCGTTCCAATTCACTCTCCAAGTAATATTCGGCATGCTAATTACATTGCCGGTTGCCAAATTGCATTATCTCTTATAGTTTCCGAGATATGGACTATCGATAATTTACACCTTAGGCTCTGCTTCTAACTTGGGCTCAAATTGTAAAATGGTCTTATCTATTGGCGATTTCGTTCCAATTCACAGTCCAAGTAATATTCGGCATGCTAATTGCATTGCCGGTTGCCAAATTGCATTATCTCTTATAGCTTCCGAGATATGGACTGTCGATAATTTACACCTTAGGCTCTGCTTCTAACTTGGGCCCAAATTGTAAAATGGTCTTATCTATTGGCGATTTCGTTCCAATTCACTTTCCAAGTAATATTCGGCATGCTAATTACATTGCCGGTTGCAAAATTGCATTATCTCTTATAGTTTCCGAGATATGGACTATCGATAATTTACACCTTAGGCTCTGCTTCTAACTTGGGCCCAAATTGTAAAATGGTCTTATCTATTGGCGTTTTGGTTCCAATTCACTTTCCAAGTAATATTCGGCATGCTAATTACATTGCCGGTTGCCAAATTGCATTATCTCTTATAGTTTCCGAGATATGAACTATCGATAATTTACTCCTTAGGCTCTGCTTCTAACTTGGGCCCAAATTGTAAAATGGTCTTATCTATTGGCGATTTCGTTCCAATTCACATTCCAAGTAATATTCGGCATGCTAATTACATTGCCGGTTGCCAAATTGCATTATCTCTTATAGTTTCCGAGATATGGACTATCGATAATTTACACCTTAGGCTCTGCTTCTAACTTGGGCCCAAATTGTAAAATGGTCTTATCTATTGCCGATTTCGTTCCAATTCACATTCCAAGTAATATTCGGCATGCTAATTACATTGCCGGTTGCCAAATTGAATTATCTCTTATAGTTTCCGAGATATGGACTATCGATAATTTACACCTTAGGCTCTGCTTCTAACTTGGGCCCAAATTGTAAAATCGTCTTATCTATTGGCGATTTCGTTCCAATTCACACTCCAAGTAATATTCGGCATGCTAATTACATTGCCGGTTGCGAAATTGCATTATCTCTTATAGTTTCCGAGATATGACTATCGGTAATTTACACCTTAAGCTCTGCTTCTAACTTGTGCCCAAATTGTAAAATGGTCTTATCTATTGGCGATTTCGTTCCAATTCACATTCCAAGTAATATTCGGCATGCTAATTACATTGCCGGTTGCCAAATTGCATTATCTCTTATAGTTTCCGAGATATGGACTATGGATAATTTACACCTTAGGCTCTGCTTCTAACTTGGGCCCAAATTGTAAAATGGCCTTATCTATTGGCGATTTCGTTCCAATTCACATTCCAAGTAATACTCGGCATGCTGATTACATTGCCGGTTGCCAAATTGCATTATCTCTTATAGTTTCCGAGATATGGACTATCGATAATTTACACCTTGGCTCTGCTTCTAACTTGGGCCCAAATTGTAAAATGGTTTTATCTATTGGCGATTTCGTTCCAATTCACATTCCAAGTAGTATTCGGCATGCTAATTACATTGCCGGTTGCCAAATTGCATTATCTCTTATAGTTTCCGAGATATGGACTATCGATAATTTACACCTTAGGCTCTGCTTCTAACTTGGGCCCAAATTGTAAAATGGTCTTATCTATTGGCGATTTCGTTCCAATTCACATTCCAAGTAGTATTCGGCATGCTAATTACATTGCCGGTTGCCAAATTGCATTATCTCTTATAGTTTCCGAGATATGGACTATCGATAATTTACACCTTAGGCTCTGCTTCTAACTTGGGCCCAAATTGTAAAATGGTCTTATCTATTGGCGATTTCGTTCCAATTCACATTCCAAGTAATATTCGGCATGCTAATTACATTGCCAGTTGCCAAATTGCATTATCTCTTATAGTTTCCGAGATATGGACTATGGATAATTTACACCTTATTCTCTGCTTCTAACTTGGGCCCAAATTGTAAAATGGTCTTATCTATTGGCGATTTCGTTCCAATTCACATTCCAAGTAATATTCGGCATGCTAATTACATTGCCGGTTGCCAAATTGAATTATCTCCCATAGTTTCCGAGATATGGACTATCGATAATTTACATCTTAGGCTCTGCTTCTAACTTGGGCCCAAATTGTAAAATGGTCTTACCTATTGGCGATTTCGTTCCAATTCACATTCCAAGTAATACTCGGCATGCTGATTACATTGCCGGTTGCCAAATTGCATTATCTCTTATAGTTTCAGAGATATGGACTATCGATAATTTACACCTTAATCTCTGCTTCTAACTTGGGCCCAAATTGTAAAATGGTCTTATCTATTGGCGATTTCGTTCCAATTCACATTCCAAGTAATATTCGGCATGCTAATTACATTGCCGGTTGCCAAATTGCATTATCGCTTATAGTTTCCGAGATATGGACTATCGATAATTTACACCTTAGGCTCTGCTTCTAACTTGGGCCCAAATTGTAAAATGGTCTTATCTATTGGCGATTTCGTTCCAATTCACATTCCAAGTAATATTCGGCATGTTAATTAAATTGCCGGTTTCCAAATTGCATTATCTCTTATAGTTTCCGAGATATGGACTATCGATAATTTACACCTTAGGCTCTGCTTCTAACTTGGGCCCAAATTGTAAAATGGTCTTATCTATTGGCGATTTCGTTCCAATTCACATTCCAAGTAGTATTCGGTATGCTAATTACATTGCCGGTTGCCAAATTGCATTATCTCTTATAGTTTCCGAGATATGGACTATAGATAATTTACACCTTAGGCTCTGCTTCTAACTTGGGCCCAAATTGTAAAATGGTCTTATTTATTGGCGATTTCGTTCCAATTCACATTCCAAGTAATATTCGGCATGCTAATTACATTGCCAGTTGCCAAATTGCATTATCTCTTATAGTTTCCGAGATATGGACTATGGATAATTTACACCTTAGGCTCTGCTTCTAACTTGTGCCCAAATTGTAAAATGGTCTTATCTATTGGCGATTTCGTTCCAATTCACATTCCAAGTAATACTCGGCATGCTGATTACATTGCCGGTTGCCAAATTGCATTATCTCTTATAGTTTCAGAGATATGGACTATCGATAATTTACACCTTAGGCTCTGCTTCTAACTTGGGCCCAAATTGTAAAATGGTCTTATCTATTGGCGATTTCGTTCCAATTCACATTCCAAGTAATATTCGGCATGCTAATTACATTGCCGGTTGCCAAATTGCATTATCTCTTATAGTTTCCGAGATATGGACTATCGATAATTTACACCTTAGGCTCTGCTTCTAACTTGGGCCCAAATTGTAAAATGGTCTTATCTATTGGCGATTTCGTTCCAATTCACATTCCAAGTAATATTCGGCATGTTAATTAAATTGCCGGTTGCCAAATTGCATTATCTCTTATAGTTTCCGAGATATGGGCTATCGATAATTTACTCCTTAGGCTCTGCTTCTAACTTGGGCCCAAATTGTAAAATGGCCTTATCTATTGGCGATTTCGTTCCAATTCACATTCCAACTAATACTCGGCATGCTGATTACATTGCCGGTTGCCAAATTGCATTATCTCTTATAGTTTCAGAGATATGGACTATCGATAATTTACACCTTAGGCTCTGCTTCTAACTTGGGCCCAAATTGTAAAATGGTCTTATCTATTGGCGATTTCATTCCAATTCACATTCCAAGTAATATTCGGCATGCTAATTACATTGCCGGTTGCCAAATTGCATTATCTCTTATAGTTTCCGAGATATGGACTATCGATAATTTACACCTTAGGCTCTGCTTCTAACTTGGGCCCAAATTGTAAAATGGTCTTATCTATTGGCGATTTCGTTCCAATTCACATTCCAAGTAATATTCGGCATGCTAATTACATTGCCGGTTGCCAAATTGCATTATCTCTTATAGTTTCCGAGATATGGACTATCGATAATTTACACCTTAGGCTCTGCTTCTAACTTGGGCCCAAATTGTAAAATGGTCTTATCTATTGGCGATTTCGTTCCAATTCAAATTCCAAGTAATATTCGGCATGCTAATTACATTGCCGGTTGCCAAATTGAATTTTCTCCCATAGTTTCCGAGATATGGACTATCGATAATTTACACCTTAGGCTCTGCTTCTAACTTGGGCCCAAATTGTAAAATGGTCTTATCTATTGGCGATTTCGTTCCAATTCACATTCCAAGTAATACTCGGCATGCTGATTACATTGCCGGTTGCCAAATTGCATTATCTCTTATAGTTTCAGAGATATGGACTATCGATAATTTACACCTTAGGCTCTGCTTCTAACTTGGGCCCAAATTGTAAAATGGTCTTATCTATTGGCGATTTCGTTCCAATTCACATTCCAAGTAGTATTCGGTATGCTAATTACATTGCCGGTTGCCAAATTGCATTATCTCTTATAGTTTCCGAGATATGGACTATAGATAATTTACACCTTAGGCTCTGCTTCTAACTTGGGCCCAAATTGTAAAATGGTCTTATTTATTGGCGATTTCGTTCCAATTCACATTCCAAGTAATATTCGGCATGCTAATTACATTGCCAGTTGCCAAATTGCATTATCTCTTATAGTTTCCGAGATATGGACTATGGATAATTTACACCTTAGGCTCTGCTTCTAACTTGTGCCCAAATTGTAAAATGGTCTTATCTATTGGCGATTTCGTTCCAATTCACATTCCAAGTAATACTCGGCATGCTGATTACATTGCCGGTTGCCAAATTGCATTATCTCTTATAGTTTCAGAGATATGGACTATCGATAATTTACACCTTAGGCTCTGCTTCTAACTTGGGCCCAAATTGTAAAATGGTCTTATCTATTGGCGATTTCGTTCCAATTCACATTCCAAGTAATATTCGGCATGCTAATTACATTGCCGGTTGCCAAATTGCATTATCTCTTATAGTTTCCGAGATATGGACTATCGATAATTTACACCTTAGGCTCTGCTTCTAACTTGGGCCCAAATTGTAAAATGGTCTTATCTATTGGCGATTTCGTTCCAATTCACATTCCAAGTAATATTCGGCATGTTAATTAAATTGCCGGTTGCCAAATTGCATTATCTCTTATAGTTTCCGAGATATGGGCTATCGATAATTTACTCCTTAGGCTCTGCTTCTAACTTGGGCCCAAATTGTAAAATGGCCTTATCTATTGGCGATTTCGTTCCAATTCACATTCCAACTAATACTCGGCATGCTGATTACATTGCCGGTTGCCAAATTGCATTATCTCTTATAGTTTCAGAGATATGGACTATCGATAATTTACACCTTAGGCTCTGCTTCTAACTTGGGCCCAAATTGTAAAATGGTCTTATCTATTGGCGATTTCATTCCAATTCACATTCCAAGTAATATTCGGCATGCTAATTACATTGCCGGTTGCCAAATTGCATTATCTCTTATAGTTTCCGAGATATGGACTATCGATAATTTACACCTTAGGCTCTGCTTCTAACTTGGGCCCAAATTGTAAAATGGTCTTATCTATTGGCGATTTCGTTCCAATTCACATTCCAAGTAATATTCGGCATGCTAATTACATTGCCGGTTGCCAAATTGCATTATCTCTTATAGTTTCCGAGATATGGACTATCGATAATTTACACCTTAGGCTCTGCTTCTAACTTGGGCCCAAATTGTAAAATGGTCTTATCTATTGGCGATTTCGTTCCAATTCAAATTCCAAGTAATATTCGGCATGCTAATTACATTGCCGGTTGCCAAATTGAATTTTCTCCCATAGTTTCCGAGATATGGACTATCGATAATTTACACCTTAGGCTCTGCTTCTAACTTGGGCCCAAATTGTAAAATGGTCTTATCTATTGGCGATTTCGTTCCAATTCACATTCCAAGTAATACTCGGCATGCTGATTACATTGCCGGTTGCCAAATTGCATTATCTCTTATAGTTTCAGAGATATGGACTATCGATAATTTACACCTTAGGCTCTGCTTCTAACTTGGGCCCAAATTGTAAAATGGTCTTATCTATTGGCGATTTCGTTCCAATTCACATTCCAAGTAATATTCGGCATGCTAATTACATTGCCGGTTGCCAAATTGCATTATCTCTTATAGTTTCCGAGATATGGACTATCGATAATTTACACCTTAGGCTCTGCTTCTAACTTGGGCCCAAATTGTAAAATGGTCTTATCTATTGGCGATTTCGTTCCAATTCACATTCCAAGTAATATTCGGCATGTTAATTAAATTGCCGGTTTCCAAATTGCATTATCTCTTATAGTTTCCACGATATGGACTATCGATAATTTACACCTTAGGCTCTGCTTCTAACTTGGGCCCAAATTGTAAAATGGCCTTATCTATTGGCGATTTCGTTCCAATTCACATTCCAAGTAATACTCGGCATGCTGATAAAATTGCCGGTTGCCAAATTGCATTATCTCTTATAGTTTCAGAGATATGGACTATCGATAATTTACACCTTAGGCTCTGCTTCTAACTTGGGCCCAAATTGTAAAATGGTCTTATCTATTGGCGATTTCGTTCCAATTCACATTCCAAGTAATATTCGGCATGCTAATTACATTGCCGGTTGCCAAATTGCATTATCTCTTATAGTTTCCGAGATATGGACTATCAATAATTTACACCTTAGGCTCTGCTTCTAACTTGGGCCCAAATTGTAAAATGGTCTTATCTATTGGCGATTTCGTTCCAATTCACATTCCAAGTAATATTCGGCATGCTAATTACATTGCCGGTTGCCAAATTGCATTATCTCTTATAGTTTCCGAGATATGGACTATCGATAATTTACACCTTAGGCTCTGCTTCTAACTTGGGCCCAAATTGTAAAATGGTCTTATCTATTGGCGAATTCGTTCCAATTCACATTCCAAGTAATATTCGGCATGCTAATTACATTGCCGGTTGCCAAATTGAATTATCTCCTATAGTTTCCGAGATATGGACTATCGATAATTTACACCTTAGGCTCTGCTTCTAACTTGGGCCCAAATTGTAAAATGGTCTTATCTATTGGCGATTTCGTTCCAATTCACATTCCAAGTAATATTCGGCATGCTAATTACATTGCCGGTTGCCAAATTGCATTATCTCTTATAGTTTCCGAGATATGGACTATCGATAATTTACACCTTAGTCTCTGCTTCTAACTTGGGCCCAAATTGTAAAATGGTCTTATCTATTGGCGATTTCGTTCCAATTCACATTCCAAGTAATATTCGGCATGCTAATTACATTGCCGGTTGCCAAATTGCATTATCTCTTATAGTTTCCGAGATATGGACTATCGATAATTTACACCTTAGGCTCTGCTTCTAACTTGGGCCCAAATTGTAAAATGGTCTTATCTATTGGCGATTTCGTTCCAATTCACATTCCAAGTAGTATTCGGCATGCTAATTAAATTGCCGGTTGCCAAATTGCATTATCTCTTATAGTTTCCGAGATATGGACTATCGATAATTTACACCTTAGGCTCTGCTTCTAACTTGGGCCCAAATTGTAAAATGGTCTTATCTATTGGCGATTTCGTTCCAATTCACATTCCAAGTAATATTCGGCATGCTAATTACATTGCCGGTTGCCAAATTGCATTATCTCTTATAGTTTCCGAGATATGGACTATCGATAATTTACACCTTAGGCTCTGCTTCTAACTTGGGCCCAAATTGTAAAATGGTCTTATCTATTGGCGATTTCGTTCCAATTCACATTCCAAGTAATATTCGGCATGCTAATTACATTGCCGGTTGCCAAATTGCATTATCTCTTATAGTTTCCGAGATATGGACTATCGATAATTTACACCTTAGGCTCTGCTTCTAACTTGGGCCCAAATTGTAAAATGGTCTTATCTATTGGCGATTTCGTTCCAATTCACATTCCAAGTAATATTCGGCATGCTAATTACATTGCCGGTTGCCAAATTGCATTATCTCTTATAGTTTCCGAGATATGGACTATCGATAATTTACACCTTAGGCTCTGCTTCTAACTTGGGCCCAAATTGTAAAATGGTCTTATCTATTGGCGATTTCGTTCCAATTCACATTCCAAGTAGTATTCGGCATGCTAATTACATTGCCGGTTGCCAAATTGCATTATCTCTTATAGTTTCCGAGATATGGACTATCGATTATTTACATCTTAGGCTCTGCTTCTAACTTGGGCCCAAATTGTAAAATGGTCTTATCTATTGGCGATTTCGTTCCAATTCACATTCCAAGTAATATTCGGCATGCTAATTACATTGCCGGTTGCCAAATTGCATTATCTCTTATAGTTTCCGAGATATGGACTATCGATAATTTACATCTTAGGCTCTGCTTCTAACTTGGGCCCAAATTGTAAAATGGTCTTATCTATTGGCGATTTCGTTCCAATTCACATTCCAAGTAATATTCGGCATGCTAATTACATTGCCGGTTGCCAAATTGCATTATCTCTTATAGTTTCCGAGATATGGACTATCGATAATTTACACCTTAGGCTCTGCTTCTAACTTGGGCCCAAATTGTAAAATCGTCTTATCTATTGGCGATTTCGTTCCAATTCACATTCCAAGTAATATTCGGCATGCTAATTACATTGCCGGTTGCCAAATTGCATTATCTCTTATAGTTTCCGAGATATGGACTATCGATAATTTACACCTTAGGCTCTGCTTCTAACTTGGGCCCAAATTGTAAAATGGTCTTATCAATTGGCGATTTCGTTCCAATTCACATTCCAAGTAATATTCGGCATGCTAATTACATTGCCGGTTGCCAAATTGAATTATCTCTTATAGTTTCCGAGATATGGACTATCGATAATTTACACCTTAGGCTCTGCTTCTAACTTGGGCCCAAATTGTAAAATGGTCTTATCTATTGGCGATTTCGTTCCAATTCACATTCCAAGTAATATTCGGCATGCTAACTACATTGCCGGTTGCCAAATTGCATTATCTCTTATAGTTTCCGAGATATGGACTATCGATAATTTACACCTTAGGCTCTGCTTCTAACTTGGGCCCAAATTGTAAAATGGTCTTATCTATTGGCTATTTCGTTCCAATTCACATTCCAAGTAATATTCGGCATGCTAATTACATTGCCAGTTGCCAAATTGCATTATCTCTTATAGTTTCCGAGATATGGACTATGGATAATTTACACCTTAGGCTCTGCTTCTAACTTGGGCCCAAATTGTAAAATGGTCTTATCTATTGGCGATTTCGTTCCAATTCACATTCCAAGTAATATTCGGCATGCTAATTACATTGCCGGTTGCCAAATTGCATTACCTCTTATAGTTTCCGAGATATGGACTATCGATAATTTACACCTTAGGCTCTGCTTTTAACTTGGGCCCAAATTGTAAAATGGTCTTATCTATTGGCGATTTCGTTCCAATTCACTTTCCAAGTAATATTCGGCATGCTAATTACATTGCCGGTTGCCAAATTGCATTATCTCTTATAGTTTCCGAGATATGGACTATCGATAATTTACACCTCAGGCTCTGCTTCTAACTTGGGCCCAAATTGTAAAATGGTCTTATCTATTGGCGATTTCGTTCCAATTCACTCTCCAAGTAATATTCGGCATGCTAATTACATTGCCGGTTGCCAAATTGCATTATCTCTTATAGTTTCCGAGATATGGACTATCGATAATTTACACCTTAGGCTCTGCTTCTAACTTGGGCTCAAATTGTAAAATGGTCTTATCTATTGGCGATTTCGTACCAATTCACATTCCAAGTAATATTCGGCATGCTAATTGCATTGCCGGTTGCCAAATTGCATTATCTCTTATAGCTTCCGAGATATGGACTGTCGATAATTTACACCTTAGGCTCTGCTTCTAACTTGGGCCCAAATTGTAAAATGGTCTTATCTATTGGCGATTTCGTTCCAATTCACATTCCAAGTAATATTCGGCATGCTAATTACATTGCCGGTTGCCAAAGTGCATTATCTCTTATAGTTTCCGAGATATGGACTATCGATAATTTACACCTTAGGCTCTGCTTCTAACTTGGGCCCAAATTGTAAAATGGTCTTATCTATTGGCGATTTCGTTCCAATTCACTTTCCAAGTAATATTCGGCATGCTAATTACATTGCCGGTTGCCAAATTGCATTATCTCTTATAGTTTCCGAGATATGAACTATCGATAATTTACTCCTTAGGCTCTGCTTCTAACTTGGGCCCAAATTGTAAAATGGTCTTATCTATTGGCGATTTCGTTCCAATTCACATTCCAAGTAATATTCGGCATGCTTATTACATTGCCGGTTGCCAAATTGCATTATCTCTTATAGTTTCCGAGATATGGACTATCGATAATTTACACCTTAGGCTCTGCTTCTAACTTGGGCCCAAATTGTAAAATGGTCTTATCTATTGGCGATTTCGTTCCAATTCACATTCCAAGTAATATTCGGCATGCTAATTACATTGCCGGTTGCCAAATTGCATTATCTCTTATAGTTTCCGAGATATGGACTATCGATAATTTACACCTTAGGCTCTGCTTCTAACTTGGGCCCAAATTGTAAAATGGTCTTATCTATTGGCGATTTCGTTCCAATTCACATTCCAAGTAATATTCGGCATGCTAATTACATTGCCGGTTGCCAAATTGCATTATCTCTTATAGTTTCCGAGATATGGACTATCGATAATTTACACCTTAGGCTCTGCTTCTAACTTGGGCCCAAATTGTAAAATGGTCTTATCTATTGGCGATTTCGTTCCAATTCACATTCCAAGTAATATTCGGCATGCTAATTACATTGCCGGTTGCCAAATTGCATTATCTCTTATAGTTTCCGAGATATGGACTATCGATAATTTACACCTTAGGCTCTGCTTCTAACTTGGGCCCAAATTGTAAAATGGTCTTATCTATTGGCGATTTCGTTCCAATTCACATTCCAAGTAATATTCGGCATGCTAATTACATTGCCGGTTGCCAAATTGCATTATCTCATATAGTTTCCGAGATATGGACTATCGATAATTTACACCTTAGGCTCTGCTTCTAAATTGGGCCCAAATTGTAAAATGGTCTTATCTATTGGCGATTTCGTTCCAATTCACACTCCAAGTAATATTCGGCATGCTAATTACATTGCCGGTTGCGAAATTGCATTATCTCTTATAGTTTCCGAGATATGGACTATCGGTAATTTACACCTTAGGCTCTGCTTCTAACTTGGCCCCAAATTGTAAAATGGTCTTATCTATTGGCGATTTCGTTCCAATTCACATTCCAAGTAATATTCGGCATGCTAATTACATTGCCGGTTGCCAAATTGCATTATCTGTTATAGTTTCCGAGATATGGACTATCGATAATTTACACCTTAGGCTCTGCTTCTAACTTGGGCCCAAATTGTAAAATGGTCTTATCTATTGGCGATTTCGTTCCAATTCACATTCCAAGTAATATTCGGCATGCTAATTACATTGCCGGTTGCCAAATTGCATTATCTCTTATAGTTTCCGAGATATGGACTATCGATAATTTACACCTGCTTCTAACTTGGGCCCAAATTGTAATATGGTCTTATCTATTGGCGATTTCGTTCCAATTCACATTCCAAGTAATATTCGGCATGCTAATTACATTGCTGGTTGCCAAATTGCATTATCTCTTATAGTTTCCGAGATATGGACTATCGATAATTTACACCTTAGGCTCTGCTTCTAACTTGGGCCCAAATTGTAAAATGGTCTTATCTATTGGCGATTTTGTTCCAATTCACATTCCAAGTAATATTCGGCATGCTAATTACATTGCCGGTTGCCAAATTGAATTATCTCTTATAGTTTCCGAGATATGGACTATCGATAATTTACACCTTAGGCTCTGCTTCTAACTTGGGCCCAAATTGTAAAATGGTCTTATCTATTGGCGATTTCGTTCCAATTCACATTCCAAGTAATATTCGGCATGCTAATTACATTGCCGGTTGCCAAATTGCATTATCTCTTATAGTTTCCGAGATATGGACTATCGATAATTTACACCTGCTTCTAACTTGGGCCCAAATTGTAATATGGTCTTATCTATTGGCGATTTCGTTCCAATTCACATTCCAAGTAATATTCGGCATGCTAATTACATTGCCGGTTGCCAAATTGCATTATCTCTTATAGTTTCCGAGATATGGACTATCGATAATTTACACCTTAGGCTCTGCTTCTAACTTGGGCCCAAATTGTAAAATGGTCTTATCTATTGGCGATATTGTTCCAATTCACAATCCAAGTAATATTCGGCATGCTAATTACATTGCCGGTTGCCAAATTGAATTATCTCTTATAGTTTCCGAGATATGGACTATCGATAATTTACACCTTAGGCTCTGCTTCTAACTTGGGCCCAAATTGTAAAATGGTCTTATCTATTGGCGATTTCGTTCCAATTCACATTCCAAGTAGTATTCGGCATGCTAATTACATTGCCGGTTGCCAAATTGCATTATCTCTTATAGTTTCCGAGATATGGACTATCGATAATTTACACCTTAGGCTCTGCTTCTAACTTGGGCCCAAATTGTAAAATGGTCTTATCTATTGGCGATTTCGTTCCAATTCACATTCCAAGTAATATTCGGCATGCTAATTACATTGCCGGTTGCCAAATTGCATTATCTCTTATAGTTTCTGAGATATGGACTATCGATAATTTACACCTTAGGCTCTGCTTCTAACTTGGGCCCAAATTGTAAAATGGTCTTATCTATTGGCGATTTCGTCCCAATTCACATTCCAAGTAATATTCGGCATGCTAATTACATTGCCAGTTGCGAAATTGCATTATCTCTTATAGTTTCCGAGATATGGACTATCGATAATTTACACCTTAGGCTCTGCTTCTAACTTGGGCCCAAATTGTAAAATGGTCTTATCTATTGGCGATTTCGTTCCAATTCACATTCCAAGTAATATTCGGCATGCTAATTACATTGCCGGTTGCCAAATTGCATTATCTCTTATAGTTTCCGAGATATGGACTATCGATAATTTACACCTTAGGCTCTGCTTCTAACTTGGGCCCAAATTGTAAAATGGTCTTATCTATTGGCGATTTCGTTCCAATTCACATTCCAAGTAATATTCGGCATGCTAATTACATTGCCGGTTGCCAAATTGCATTATCTCTTATAGTTTCCGAGATATGGACTATGGATAATTTACACCTTAGGCTCTGCTTCTAACTTGGGCCCAAATTGTAAAATGGTCTTATCTATTGGCGATTTCGTTCCAATTCACATTCCAAGTAATATTCGGCATGCTAATTACATTGCCGGTTGCCAAATTGCATTATCTCTTATAGTTTCCGAGATATGGACTATCGATAATTTACACCTGCTTCTAACTTGGGCCCAAATTGTAATATGGTCTTATCTATTGGCGATTTCGTTCCAATTCACATTCCAAGTAATATTCGGCATGCTAATTACATTGCCGGTTGCCAAATTGCATTATCTGTTATAGTTTCCGAGATATGGACTATCGATAATTTACACCTTAGGCTCTGCTTCTAACTTGGGCCCAAATTGTAAAATGGTCTTATCTATTGGCGATTTCGTTCCAATTCACATTCCAAGTAATATTCGGCATGCTAATTACATTGCCGGTTGCCAAATTGCATTATCTCTTATAGTTTCCGAGATATGGACTATCGATAATTTACACCTGCTTCTAACTTGGGCCCAAATTGTAATATGGTCTTATCTATTGGCGATTTCGTTCCAATTCACATTCCAAGTAATATTCGGCATGCTAATTACATTGCTGGTTGCCAAATTGCATTATCTCTTATAGTTTCCGAGATATGGACTATCGATAATTTACACCTTAGGCTCTGCTTCTAACTTGGGCCCAAATTGTAAAATGGTCTTATCTATTGGCGATTTTGTTCCAATTCACATTCCAAGTAATATTCGGCATGCTAATTACATTGCCGGTTGCCAAATTGAATTATCTCTTATAGTTTCCGAGATATGGACTATCGATAATTTACACCTTAGGCTCTGCTTCTAACTTGGGCCCAAATTGTAAAATGGTCTTATCTATTGGCGATTTCGTTCCAATTCACATTCCAAGTAATATTCGGCATGCTAATTACATTGCCGGTTGCCAAATTGCATTATCTCTTATAGTTTCCGAGATATGGACTATCGATAATTTACACCTGCTTCTAACTTGGGCCCAAATTGTAATATGGTCTTATCTATTGGCGATTTCGTTCCAATTCACATTCCAAGTAGTATTCGGCATGCTAATTACATTGCCGGTTGCCAAATTGCATTATCTCTTATAGTTTCCGAGATATGGACTATCGATAATTTACACCTTAGGCTCTGCTTCTAACTTGGGCCCAAATTGTAAAATGGTCTTATCTATTGGCGATTTCGTTCCAATTCACATTCCAAGTAATATTCGGCATGCTAATTACATTGCCGGTTGCCAAATTGCATTATCTCTTATAGTTTCCGAGATATGGACTATCGATAATTTACACCTTAGGCTCTGCTTCTAACTTGGGCCCAAATTGTAAAATGGTCTTATCTATTGGCGATTTCGTTCCAATTCACATTCCAAGTAATATTCGGCATGCTAATTACATTGCCGGTTGCCAAATTGCATTATCTCTTATAGTTTCCGAGATATGGACTATCGATAATTTACACCTTAGGCTCTGCTTCTAACTTGGGCCCAAATTGTAAAATGGTCTTATCTATTGGCGATTTCGTTCCAATTCACACTCCAAGTAATATTCGGCATGCTAATTACATTGCCGGTTGCGAAATTGCATTATCTCTTATAGTTTCCGAGATATATACTATCAATAATTTACACCTTAGGCTCTGCTTCTAACTTGGGCCCAAATTGTAAAATGGTCTTATCTATTGGCGATTTCGTTCCAATTCACATTCCAAGTAATATTCGGCATGCTAATTACATTGCCGGTTGCCAAATTGCATTATCTCTTATAGTTTCCGAGATATGGACTATGGATAATTTACACCTTAGGCTCTGCTTCTAACTTGGGCCCAAATTGTAAAATGGTCTTATCTATTGGCGATTTCGTTCCAATTCACATTCCAAGTAATATTCGGCATGCTAATTACATTGCCGGTTGCCAAATTGCATTATCTCTTATAGTTTCCGAGATATGGACTATGGATAATTTACACCTTATGCTCTGCTTCTAACTTGGGCCCAAATTGTAAAATGGTCTTATCTATTGGCGATTTCGTTCCAATTCACATTCCAAGTAATATTCGGCATGTTAATTAAATTGCCGGTTGCCAAATTGCATTATCTCTTATAGTTTCCGAGATATGGACTATCGATAATTTACACCTTAGGCTCTGCTTCTAACTTGGGCCCAAATTGTAAAATCGTCTTATCTATTGGCGATTTCGTTCCAATTCACACTCCAAGTAATATTCGGCATGCTAATTACATTGCCGGTTGCGAAATTGCATTATCTCTTATAGTTTCCGAGATATGACTATCGGTAATTTACACCTTAGGCTCTGCTTCTAACTTGGGCCCAAATTGTAAATTGGTCTTATCTATTGGCGATTTCGTTCCAATTCACATTCCAAGTAATATTCGGCATGTTAATTAAATTGCCGGTTGCCAAATTGCATTATCTCTTATAGTTTCCGAGATATGGACTATCGATAATTTACACCTTAGGCTCTGCTTCTAACTTGGGCCCAAATTGTAAAATCGCCTTATCTATTGGCGATTTCGTTCCAATTCACATTCCAAGTAATATTCGGCATGCTAATTACATTGCCGGTTGCCAAATTGCATTATCTCTTATAGTTTCCGAGATATGGACTATCGATAATTTACACCTTAGGCTCTGCTTCTAACTTGGGCCCAAATTGTAAATTGGTCTTATCTATTGGCGATTTCGTTCCAATTCACATTCCAAGTAATATCCGGCATGCTAATTGCATTGCCGGTTGCCAAATTGAATTATCTCTTATAGTTTCCGAGATATGGACTATCGATAATTTACACCTTAGGCTCTGCTTCTAACTTGGGCCCAAATTGTAAAATGGTCTTACCTATTGGCGATTTCGTTCCAATTCACATTCCAAGTAATATTCGGCATGCTAATTACATTGCCGGTTGCGAAATTGCATTATCTCTTATAGTTTCCGAGATATGGACTATCGATTATTTACATCTTAGGCTCTGCTTCTAACTTGGGCCCAAATTGTAAAATGGTCTTATCTATTGGCGATTTCGTTCCAATTCACATTCCAAGTAATATTCGGCATGCTAATTACATTGCCGGTTGCCAAATTGCTTTATCTCTTATAGTTTCCGAGATATGGACTATCGATAATTTACATCTTAGGCTCTGCTTCTAACTTGGGCCCAAATTGTAAAATGGTCTTATCTATTGGCGATTTCGTTCCAATTCACATTCCAAGTAATATTCGGCATGCTAATTACATTGCCGGTTGCCAAATTGCATTATCTCTTATAGTTCCCGAGATATGGACTATCGATAATTTACACCTTAGGCTCTGCTTCTAACTTGGGCCCAAATTGTAAAATGGTCTTATCTATTGGCGATTTCGTTCCAATTCACATTCCAAGTAATATTCGGCATGCTAATTACATTGCCGGTTGCCAAATTGAATTATCTCTTATAGTTTCCGAGATATGGACTATCGATAATTTACACCTTAGGCTCTGCTTCTAACTTAGGCCCAAATTGTAAAATGGTCTTATCTATTGGCGATTTCGTTCCAATTCACATTCCAAGTAGTATTCGGCATGCTAATTACATTGCCGGTTGCCAAATTGCATTATCTCTTATAGTTTCCGAGATATGGACTATCGATAATTTACACCTTAGGCTCTGCTTCTAACTTGGGTCCAAATTGTAAAATGGTCTTATCTATTGGCGATTTCGTTCCAATTCACATTCCAAGTAATATTCGGCATGCTAATTACATTGCCAGTTGCCAAATTGCATTATCTCTTATAGTTTCCGAGATATGGACTATGGATAATTTACACCTTAGGCTCTGCTTCTAACTTGGGCCCAAATTGTAAAATGGTCTTATCTATTGGCGATTTCGTTCCAGTTCACATTCCAAGTAATATTCGGCATGCTAATTACATTGCCGGTTGCCAAATTGCATTACCTCTTATAGTTTCCGAGATATGGACTATCGATAATTTACACCTTAGGCTCTGCTTTTAACTTGGGCCCAAATTGTAAAATGGTCTTATCTATTGGCGATTTCGTTCCAATTCACTTTCCAAGTAATATTCGGCATGCAAATTACATTGCCGGTTGCCAAATTCCATTATCTCTTATAGTTTCCGAGATATGGACTATCGATAATTTACACCTCAGGCTCTGTTTCTAACTTGGGCCCAAATTGTAAAATGGTCTTATCTATTGGCGATTTCGTTCCAATTCACTCTCCAAGTAATATTCGGCATGCTAATTACATTGCCGGTTGCCAAATTGCATTATCTCTTATAGTTTCCGAGATATGGACTATCGATAATTTACACCTTAGGCTCTGCTTCTAACTTGGGCTCAAATTGTAAAATGGTCTTATCTATTGGCGATTTCGTTCCAATTCACTTTCCAAGTAATATTCGGCATGCTAATTACATTGCCGGTTGCAAAATTGCATTATCTCTTATAGTTTCCGAGATATGGACTATCGATAATTTACACCTTAGGCTCTGCTTCTAACTTGGGCCCAAATTGTAAAATGGTCTTATCTATTGGCGTTTTGGTTCCAATTCACTTTCCAAGTAATATTCGGCATGCTAATTACATTGCCGGTTGCCAAATTGCATTATCTCTTATAGTTTCCGAGATATGAACTATCGATAATTTACTCCTTAGGCTCTGCTTCTAACTTGGGCCCAAATTGTAAAATGGTCTTATCTATTGGCGATTTCGTTCCAATTCACATTCCAAGTAATATTCGGCATGCTAATTACATTGCCGGTTGCAAAATTGCATTATCTCTTATAGTTTCCGAGATATGGACTATCGATAATTTACACCTTAGGCTCTGCTTCTAACTTGGGCCCAAATTGTAAAATGGTCTTATCTATTGGCGTTTTGGTTCCAATTCACTTTCCAAGTAATATTCGGCATGCTAATTACATTGCCGGTTGCCAAATTGCATTATCTCTTATAGTTTCCGAGATATGGACTATCGATAATTTACACCTTAGGCTCTGCTTCTAACTTGGGCTCAAATTGTAAAATGGTCTTATCTATTGGCGATTTCGTTCCAATTCACTTTCCAAGTAATATTCGGCATGCTAATTACATTGCCGGTTGCAAAATTGCATTATCTCTTATAGTTTCCGAGATATGGACTATCGATAATTTACACCTTAGGCTCTGCTTCTAACTTGGGCCCAAATTGTAAAATGGTCTTATCTATTGGCGTTTTGGTTCCAATTCACTTTCCAAGTAATATTCGGCATGCTAATTACATTGCCGGTTGCCAAATTGCATTATCTCTTATAGTTTCCGAGATATGAACTATCGATAATTTACTCCTTAGGCTCTGCTTCTAACTTGGGCCCAAATTGTAAAATGGTCTTATCTATTGGCGATTTCGTTCCAATTCACATTCCAAGTAATATTCGGCATGCTAATTACATTGCCGGTTGCCAAATTGCATTATCTCTTATAGTTTCCGAGATATGGACTATCGATAATTTACACCTGCTTCTAACTTGGGCCCAAATTGTAATATGGTCTTATCTATTGGCGATTTCGTTCCAATTCACATTCCAAGTAGTATTCGGCATGCTAATTACATTGCCGGTTGCCAAATTGCATTATCTCTTATAGTTTCCGAGATATGGACTATCGATAATTTACACCTTAGGCTCTGCTTCTAACTTGGGCCCAAATTGTAAAATGGTCTTATCTATTGGCGATTTCGTTCCAATTCACATTCCAAGTAATATTCGGCATGCTAATTACATTGCCGGTTGCCAAATTGCATTATCTCTTATAGTTTCCGAGATATGGACTATCGATAATTTACACCTTAGGCTCTGCTTCTAACTTGGGCCCAAATTGTAAAATGGTCTTATCTATTGGCGATTTCGTTCCAATTCACATTCCAAGTAATATTCGGCATGCTAATTACATTGCCGGTTGCCAAATTGCATTATCTCTTATAGTTTCCGAGATATGGACTATCGATAATTTACACCTTAGGCTCTGCTTCTAACTTGGGCCCAAATTGTAAAATGGTCTTATCTATTGGCGATTTCGTTCCAATTCACACTCCAAGTAATATTCGGCATGCTAATTACATTGCCGGTTGCGAAATTGCATTATCTCTTATAGTTTCCGAGATATATACTATCAATAATTTACACCTTAGGCTCTGCTTCTAACTTGGGCCCAAATTGTAAAATGGTCTTATCTATTGGCGATTTCGTTCCAATTCACATTCCAAGTAATATTCGGCATGCTAATTACATTGCCGGTTGCCAAATTGCATTATCTCTTATAGTTTCCGAGATATGGACTATGGATAATTTACACCTTAGGCTCTGCTTCTAACTTGGGCCCAAATTGTAAAATGGTCTTATCTATTGGCGATTTCGTTCCAATTCACATTCCAAGTAATATTCGGCATGCTAATTACATTGCCGGTTGCCAAATTGCATTATCTCTTATAGTTTCCGAGATATGGACTATGGATAATTTACACCTTATGCTCTGCTTCTAACTTGGGCCCAAATTGTAAAATGGTCTTATCTATTGGCGATTTCGTTCCAATTCACATTCCAAGTAATATTCGGCATGTTAATTAAATTGCCGGTTGCCAAATTGCATTATCTCTTATAGTTTCCGAGATATGGACTATCGATAATTTACACCTTAGGCTCTGCTTCTAACTTGGGCCCAAATTGTAAAATCGTCTTATCTATTGGCGATTTCGTTCCAATTCACACTCCAAGTAATATTCGGCATGCTAATTACATTGCCGGTTGCGAAATTGCATTATCTCTTATAGTTTCCGAGATATGACTATCGGTAATTTACACCTTAGGCTCTGCTTCTAACTTGGGCCCAAATTGTAAATTGGTCTTATCTATTGGCGATTTCGTTCCAATTCACATTCCAAGTAATATTCGGCATGTTAATTAAATTGCCGGTTGCCAAATTGCATTATCTCTTATAGTTTCCGAGATATGGACTATCGATAATTTACACCTTAGGCTCTGCTTCTAACTTGGGCCCAAATTGTAAAATCGCCTTATCTATTGGCGATTTCGTTCCAATTCACATTCCAAGTAATATTCGGCATGCTAATTACATTGCCGGTTGCCAAATTGCATTATCTCTTATAGTTTCCGAGATATGGACTATCGATAATTTACACCTTAGGCTCTGCTTCTAACTTGGGCCCAAATTGTAAATTGGTCTTATCTATTGGCGATTTCGTTCCAATTCACATTCCAAGTAATATCCGGCATGCTAATTGCATTGCCGGTTGCCAAATTGAATTATCTCTTATAGTTTCCGAGATATGGACTATCGATAATTTACACCTTAGGCTCTGCTTCTAACTTGGGCCCAAATTGTAAAATGGTCTTACCTATTGGCGATTTCGTTCCAATTCACATTCCAAGTAATATTCGGCATGCTAATTACATTGCCGGTTGCGAAATTGCATTATCTCTTATAGTTTCCGAGATATGGACTATCGATTATTTACATCTTAGGCTCTGCTTCTAACTTGGGCCCAAATTGTAAAATGGTCTTATCTATTGGCGATTTCGTTCCAATTCACATTCCAAGTAATATTCGGCATGCTAATTACATTGCCGGTTGCCAAATTGCTTTATCTCTTATAGTTTCCGAGATATGGACTATCGATAATTTACATCTTAGGCTCTGCTTCTAACTTGGGCCCAAATTGTAAAATGGTCTTATCTATTGGCGATTTCGTTCCAATTCACATTCCAAGTAATATTCGGCATGCTAATTACATTGCCGGTTGCCAAATTGCATTATCTCTTATAGTTCCCGAGATATGGACTATCGATAATTTACACCTTAGGCTCTGCTTCTAACTTGGGCCCAAATTGTAAAATGGTCTTATCTATTGGCGATTTCGTTCCAATTCACATTCCAAGTAATATTCGGCATGCTAATTACATTGCCGGTTGCCAAATTGAATTATCTCTTATAGTTTCCGAGATATGGACTATCGATAATTTACACCTTAGGCTCTGCTTCTAACTTAGGCCCAAATTGTAAAATGGTCTTATCTATTGGCGATTTCGTTCCAATTCACATTCCAAGTAGTATTCGGCATGCTAATTACATTGCCGGTTGCCAAATTGCATTATCTCTTATAGTTTCCGAGATATGGACTATCGATAATTTACACCTTAGGCTCTGCTTCTAACTTGGGTCCAAATTGTAAAATGGTCTTATCTATTGGCGATTTCGTTCCAATTCACATTCCAAGTAATATTCGGCATGCTAATTACATTGCCAGTTGCCAAATTGCATTATCTCTTATAGTTTCCGAGATATGGACTATGGATAATTTACACCTTAGGCTCTGCTTCTAACTTGGGCCCAAATTGTAAAATGGTCTTATCTATTGGCGATTTCGTTCCAGTTCACATTCCAAGTAATATTCGGCATGCTAATTACATTGCCGGTTGCCAAATTGCATTACCTCTTATAGTTTCCGAGATATGGACTATCGATAATTTACACCTTAGGCTCTGCTTTTAACTTGGGCCCAAATTGTAAAATGGTCTTATCTATTGGCGATTTCGTTCCAATTCACTTTCCAAGTAATATTCGGCATGCAAATTACATTGCCGGTTGCCAAATTGCATTATCTCTTATAGTTTCCGAGATATGGACTATCGATAATTTACACCTCAGGCTCTGTTTCTAACTTGGGCCCAAATTGTAAAATGGTCTTATCTATTGGCGATTTCGTTCCAATTCACTCTCCAAGTAATATTCGGCATGCTAATTACATTGCCGGTTGCCAAATTGCATTATCTCTTATAGTTTCCGAGATATGGACTATCGATAATTTACACCTTAGGCTCTGCTTCTAACTTGGGCTCAAATTGTAAAATGGTCTTATCTATTGGCGATTTCGTTCCAATTCACTTTCCAAGTAATATTCGGCATGCTAATTACATTGCCGGTTGCAAAATTGCATTATCTCTTATAGTTTCCGAGATATGGACTATCGATAATTTACACCTTAGGCTCTGCTTCTAACTTGGGCCCAAATTGTAAAATGGTCTTATCTATTGGCGTTTTGGTTCCAATTCACTTTCCAAGTAATATTCGGCATGCTAATTACATTGCCGGTTGCCAAATTGCATTATCTCTTATAGTTTCCGAGATATGAACTATCGATAATTTACTCCTTAGGCTCTGCTTCTAACTTGGGCCCAAATTGTAAAATGGTCTTATCTATTGGCGATTTCGTTCCAATTCACATTCCAAGTAATATTCGGCATGCTAATTACATTGCCGGTTGCAAAATTGCATTATCTCTTATAGTTTCCGAGATATGGACTATCGATAATTTACACCTTAGGCTCTGCTTCTAACTTGGGCCCAAATTGTAAAATGGTCTTATCTATTGGCGTTTTGGTTCCAATTCACTTTCCAAGTAATATTCGGCATGCTAATTACATTGCCGGTTGCCAAATTGCATTATCTCTTATAGTTTCCGAGATATGGACTATCGATAATTTACACCTTAGGCTCTGCTTCTAACTTGGGCTCAAATTGTAAAATGGTCTTATCTATTGGCGATTTCGTTCCAATTCACTTTCCAAGTAATATTCGGCATGCTAATTACATTGCCGGTTGCAAAATTGCATTATCTCTTATAGTTTCCGAGATATGGACTATCGATAATTTACACCTTAGGCTCTGCTTCTAACTTGGGCCCAAATTGTAAAATGGTCTTATCTATTGGCGTTTTGGTTCCAATTCACTTTCCAAGTAATATTCGGCATGCTAATTACATTGCCGGTTGCCAAATTGCATTATCTCTTATAGTTTCCGAGATATGAACTATCGATAATTTACTCCTTAGGCTCTGCTTCTAACTTGGGCCCAAATTGTAAAATGGTCTTATCTATTGGCGATTTCGTTCCAATTCACATTCCAAGTAATATTCGGCATGCTAATTACATTGCCGGTTGCCAAATTGCATTATCTCTTATAGTTTCCGAGATATGGACTATCGATAATTTACACCTTAGGCTCTGCTTCTAACTTGGGCCCAAATTGTAAAATGGTCTTATCTATTGCCGATTTCGTTCCAATTCACATTCCAAGTAATATTCGGCATGCTAATTACATTGCCGGTTGCCAAATTGCATTATCTCTTATAGTTTCCGAGATATGGACTATCGATAATTTACACCTTAGGCTCTGCTTCTAACTTGGGCCCAAATTGTAAAATGGTCTTATCTAATAGCGATTTCGTTCCAATTCACATTCCAAGTAATATTCGGCATGCTAATTACATTGCCGGTTGCCAAATTGCATTATCTCTTATAGTTTCAGAGATATGGACTATCGATAATTTACACCTTAGGCTCTGCTTCTAACTTGGGCCCAAATTGTAAAATGGTCTTATCTATTGGCGATTTCGTTCCAATTCACATTCCAAGTAATATTCGGCATGCTAATTACATTGCCGGTTGCCAAATTGCATTATCTCTTATAGTTTCCGAGATATGGACTATCAATAATTTACACCTTAGGCTCTGCTTCTAACTTGGGCCCAAATTGTAAAATGGTCTTATCTATTGGCGATTTCGTTCCAATTCACATTCCAAGTAATATTCGGCATGCTAATTACATTGCCGGTTGCCAAATTGCATTATCTCTTATAGTTTCCGAGATATGGACTATCGATAATTTACACCTTAGGCTCTGCTTCTAACTTGGGCCCAAATTGTAAAATGGTCTTATCTATTTCCGATTTCGTTCCAATTCACATTCCAAGTAATATTCGCCATGCTAATTACATTGCCGGTTGCCAAATTGAATTATCTCCCATAGTTTCCGAGATATGGACTATCGATAATTTACACCTTAGGCTCTGCTTCTAACTTGGGCCCAAATTGTAAAATGGTCTTACCTATTGGCGATTTCGTTCCAATTCACATTCCAAGTAATATTCGGCATGCTAATTACATTGCCGGTGGCCAAGTTGCATTATCTCTTATAGTTTCCGAGATATGGACTATCGATAATTTACACCTTAGTCTCTGCTTCTAACTTGGGCCCAAATTGTAAAATGGTCTTATCTATTGGCGATTTCGTTCCAATTCACATTCCAAGTAATATTCGGCATGCTAATTACATTGCCGGTTCCCAAATTGCATTATCTCTTATAGTTTCCGAGATATGGACTATCGATTATTTTTAACCTTAGGCTCTGCTTCTAACTTGGGCCCAAACTGTAAAATGGTCTTATCTATTGGCGATTTCGTTCCAATTCACATTCCAAGTAGTATTCGGCATGCTAATTAAATTGCCGGTTGCCAAATTGCATTATCTCTTATAGTTTCCGAGATATGGACTATCGATAATTTACACCTTAGGCTCTGCTTCTAACTTGGGCCCAAATTGTAAAATGGTCTTATCTATTGCCGATTTCGTTCCAATTCACATTCCAAGTAATATTCGGCATGCTAATTACATTGCCGGTTGCCAAATTGCATTATCTCTTATAGTTTCCGAGATATGGACTATCGATAATTTACACCTTAGGCTCTGCTTCTAACTTGGGCCCAAATTGTAAAATGGTCTTATCTAATAGCGATTTCGTTCCAATTCACATTCCAAGTAATATTCGGCATGCTAATTACATTGCCGGTTGCCAAATTGCATTATCTCTTATAGTTTCAGAGATATGGACTATCGATAATTTACACCTTAGGCTCTGCTTCTAACTTGGGCCCAAATTGTAAAATGGTCTTATCTATTGGCGATTTCGTTCCAATTCACATTCCAAGTAATATTCGGCATGCTAATTACATTGCCGGTTGCCAAATTGCATTATCTCTTATAGTTTCCGAGATATGGACTATCAATAATTTACACCTTAGGCTCTGCTTCTAACTTGGGCCCAAATTGTAAAATGGTCTTATCTATTGGCGATTTCGTTCCAATTCACATTCCAAGTAATATTCGGCATGCTAATTACATTGCCGGTTGCCAAATTGCATTATCTCTTATAGTTTCCGAGATATGGACTATCGATAATTTACACCTTAGGCTCTGCTTCTAACTTGGGCCCAAATTGTAAAATGGTCTTATCTATTTCCGATTTCGTTCCAATTCACATTCCAAGTAATATTCGCCATGCTAATTACATTGCCGGTTGCCAAATTGAATTATCTCCCATAGTTTCCGAGATATGGACTATCGATAATTTACACCTTAGGCTCTGCTTCTAACTTGGGCCCAAATTGTAAAATGGTCTTACCTATTGGCGATTTCGTTCCAATTCACATTCCAAGTAATATTCGGCATGCTAATTACATTGCCGGTGGCCAAGTTGCATTATCTCTTATAGTTTCCGAGATATGGACTATCGATAATTTACACCTTAGTCTCTGCTTCTAACTTGGGCCCAAATTGTAAAATGGTCTTATCTATTGGCGATTTCGTTCCAATTCACATTCCAAGTAATATTCGGCATGCTAATTACATTGCCGGTTCCCAAATTGCATTATCTCTTATAGTTTCCGAGATATGGACTATCGATTATTTTTAACCTTAGGCTCTGCTTCTAACTTGGGCCCAAACTGTAAAATGGTCTTATCTATTGGCGATTTCGTTCCAATTCACATTCCAAGTAGTATTCGGCATGCTAATTAAATTGCCGGTTGCCAAATTGCATTATCTCTTATAGTTTCCGAGATATGGACTATCGATAATTTACACCTTAGGCTCTGCTTCTAACTTGGGCCCAAATTGTAAAATGGTCTTATCTATTGGCGATTTCGTTCCAATTCACATTCCAAGTAATATTCGGCATGCTAATTACATTGCCAGTTGCCAAATTGCATTATCTCTTATAGTTTCCGGGATATGGACTATGGATAATTTACACCTTAGGCTCTGCTTCTAACTTGGGCCCAAATTGTAAAATGGTCTTATCTATTGCCGATTTCGTTCCAATTCACATTCCAAGTAATATTCGGCATGCTAATTACATTGCCGGTTGCCAAATTGCATTATCTTTTATAGTTTCCGAGATATGGACTATCGATAATTTACACCTTAGGCTCTGCTTCTAACTTGGGCCCAAATTGTAAAATGGTCTTATCTATTGGCGATTTCATTCCAATTCACATTCCAAGTAATATTCGGCATGCTAATTACATTGCAGGTTGCCAAATTGCATTATCTCTTATAGTTTCCGAGATATGGACTATCGATAATTTACACCTTAGGCTCTGCTTCTAACTTGGGCCCAAATTGTAAAATGGTCTTATCTATTGGCGATTTCGTTCCAATTCACATTCCAAGTAATATTCGGCATGCTAATTACATTGCCGGTTGCCAAATTGCATTATCTCTTATAGTTTCCGAGATATGGACTATCGATAATTTACACCTTAGGCTCTGCTTCTAACTTGGGCCCAAATTGTAAAATCGTCTTATCTATTGGCGATTTCGTTCCAATTCACATTCCAAGTAATATTCGGCATGCTAATTACATTGCCGGTTGCCAAATTGCATTATCTCTTATAGTTTCCGAGATATGGACTATCGATAATTTACACCTTAGGCTCTGCTTCTAACTTGGGCCCAAATTGTAAAATGGTCTTATCTATTGGCGATTTCGTTCCAATTCACATTCCAAGTAGTATTCGGCATGCTAATTACATTGCGGTTGCCAAATTGCATTATCTCTTATAGTTTCCGAGATATGGACTATCGATAATTTACACCTTAGGCTCTGCTTCTAACTTGGGCCCAAATTGTAAAATGGTCTTATCTATTGGCGATTTCGTTCCAATTCACATTCCAAGTAATATTCGGCATGCTAATTACATTGCCGGTTGCCAAATTGCATTTTCTCTTATAGTTTCCGAGATATGGACTATCGATAATTTACACCTTAGGCTCTGCTTCTAACTTGGGCCCAAATTGTAAAATTTTCTTATCTATTGGCGATTTCGTTCCAATTCACATTCCAAGTAATATTCGGCATGCTAATTACATTGCCGGTTGCCAAATTGCATTATCTCTTGTAGTTTCCGAGATATGGACTATCGATAATTTACACCTTAGGCTCTGCTTCTAACTTGGGCCCAAATTGTAAAATCGCCTTATCTATTGGCGATTTCGTTCCAATTCACATTCCAAGTAATATTCGGCATGCTAATTACATTGCCGGTTGCCAAATTGCATTATCTCTTATAGTTTCCGAGATATGGACTATCGATAATTTACACCTTAGGCTCTGCTTCTAACTTGGGCCCAAATTCTAAATTGATCTTATCTATTGGCGATTTCGTTCCAATTCACATTCCAAGTAATATCCGGCATGCTAATTACATTGCCGGTTGCCAAATTGAATTATCTCTTATAGTTTCCGAGATATGGACTATCGATAATTTACACCTTAGGCTCTGCTTCTAACTTGGGCCCAAATTGTAAAATGGTCTTACCTATTGGCGATTTCGTTCCAATTCACATTCCAAGTAATATTCGGCATGCTAATTACATTGCCGGTTGCGAAATTGCATTATCTCTTATAGTTTCCGAGATATGGACTATCGATTATTTACATCTTAGGCTCTGCTTCTAACTTGGGCCCAAATTGTAAAATGGTCTTATCTATTGGCGATTTCGTTCCAATTCACATTCCAAGTAATATTCGGCATGCTAATTACATTGCCGGTTGCCAAATTGCATTATCTCTTATAGTTTCCGAGATATGGACTATCGATAATTTACATCTTAGGCTCTGCTTCTAACTTGGGCCCAAATTGTAAAATGGTCTTATCTATTGGCGATTTCGTTCCAATTCACATTCCAAGTAATATTCGGCATGCTAATTACATTGCCGGTTGCCAAATTGCATTATCTCTTATAGTTTCCGAGTTATGGACTATCGATAATTTACACCTTAGGCTCTGCTTCTAACTTGGGCCCAAATTGTAAAATCGTCTTATCTATTGGCGATTTCGTTCCAATTCACATTCCAAGTAATATTCGGCATGCTAATTACATTGCCGGTTGCCAAATTGCATTATCTCTTATAGTTTCCGAGATATGGACTATCGATAATTTACACCTTAGGCTCTGCTTCTAACTTGGGCCCAAATTGTAAAATGGTCTTATCTATTGGCGATTTCGTTCCAATTCACATTCCAAGTAATATTCGGCATGCTAATTACATTGCCGGTTGCCAAATTGAATTATCTCTTATAGTTTCCGAGATATGGACTATCGATAATTTACACCTTAGGCTCTGCTTCTAACTTGGGCCCAAATTGTAAAATGGTCTTATCTATTGGCGATTTCGTTCCAATTCACATTCCAAGTAGTATTCGGCATGCTAATTACATTGCGGTTGCCAAATTGCATTATCTCTTATAGTTTCCGAGATATGGACTATCGATAATTTACACCTTAGGCTCTGCTTCTAACTTGGGCCCAAATTGTAAAATGGTCTTATCTATTGGCGATTTCGTTCCAATTCACATTCCAAGTAATATTCGGCATGCTAATTACATTGCCGGTTGCCAAATTGCATTTTCTCTTATAGTTTCCGAGATATGGACTATCGATAATTTACACCTTAGGCTCTGCTTCTAACTTGGGCCCAAATTGTAAAATGGTCTTATCTATTGGCGATTTCGTTCCAGTTCACATTCCAAGTAATATTCGGCATGCTAATTACATTGCCGGTTGCCAAATTGCATTACCTCTTATAGTTTCCGAGATATGGACTATCGATAATTTACACCTTAGGCTCTGCTTTTAACTTGGGCCCAAATTGTAAAATGGTCTTATCTATTGGCGATTTCGTTCCAATTCACTTTCCAAGTAATATTCGGCATGCAAATTACATTGCCGGTTGCCAAATTGCATTATCTCTTATAGTTTCCGAGATATGGACTATCGATAATTTACACCTCAGGCTCTGTTTCTAACTTGGGCCCAAATTGTAAAATGGTCTTATCTATTGGCGATTTCGTTCCAATTCACTCTCCAAGTAATATTCGGCATGCTAATTACATTGCCGGTTGCCAAATTGCATTATCTCTTATAGTTTCCGAGATATGGACTATCGATAATTTACACCTTAGGCTCTGCTTCTAACTTGGGCTCAAATTGTAAAATGGTCTTATCTATTGGCGATTTCGTTCCAATTCACAGTCCAAGTAATATTCGGCATGCTAATTGCATTGCCGGTTGCCAAATTGCATTATCTCTTATAGCTTCCGAGATATGGACTGTCGATAATTTACACCTTAGGCTCTGCTTCTAACTTGGGCCCAAATTGTAAAATGGTCTTATCTATTGGCGATTTCGTTCCAATTCACTTTCCAAGTAATATTCGGCATGCTAATTACATTGCCGGTTGCAAAATTGCATTATCTCTTATAGTTTCCGAGATATGGACTATCGCTAATTTACACCTTAGGCTCTGCTTCTAACTTGGGCCCAAATTGTAAAATGGTCTTATCTATTGGCGTTTTGGTTCCAATTCACTTTCCAAGTAATATTCGGCATGCTAATTACATTGCCGGTTGCCAAATTGCATTATCTCTTATAGTTTCCGAGATATGAACTATCGATAATTTACTCCTTAGGCTCTGCTTCTAACTTGGGCCCAAATTGTAAAATGGTCTTATCTATTGGCGATTTCGTTCCAATTCACATTCCAAGTAATATTCGGCATGCTAATTACATTGCCGGTTGCCAAATTGCATTATCTCTTATAGTTTCCGAGATATGGACTATCGATAATTTACACCTTAGGCTCTGCTTCTAACTTGGGCCCAAATTGTAAAATGGTCTTATCTATTGCCGATTTCGTTCCAATTCACATTCCAAGTAATATTCGGCATGCTAATTACATTGCCGGTTGCCAAATTGCATTATCTCTTATAGTTTCCGAGATATGGACTATCGATAATTTACACCTTAGGCTCTGCTTCTAACTTGGGCCCAAATTGTAAAATGGTCTTATCTAATAGCGATTTCGTTCCAATTCACATTCCAAGTAATATTCGGCATGCTAATTACATTGCCGGTTGCCAAATTGCATTATCTCTTATAGTTTCAGAGATATGGACTATCGATAATTTACACCTTAGGCTCTGCTTCTAACTTGGGCCCAAATTGTAAAATGGTCTTATCTATTGGCGATTTCGTTCCAATTCACATTCCAAGTAATATTCGGCATGCTAATTACATTGCCGGTTGCCAAATTGCATTATCTCTTATAGTTTCCGAGATATGGACTATCAATAATTTACACCTTAGGCTCTGCTTCTAACTTGGGCCCAAATTGTAAAATGGTCTTATCTATTGGCGATTTCGTTCCAATTCACATTCCAAGTAATATTCGGCATGCTAATTACATTGCCGGTTGCCAAATTGCATTATCTCTTATAGTTTCCGAGATATGGACTATCGATAATTTACACCTTAGGCTCTGCTTCTAACTTGGGCCCAAATTGTAAAATGGTCTTATCTATTTCCGATTTCGTTCCAGTTCACATTCCAAGTAATATTCGGCATGCTAATTACATTGCCGGTTGCCAAATTGAATTATCTCCCATAGTTTCCGAGATATGGACTATCGATAATTTACACCTTAGGCTCTGCTTCTAACTTGGGCCCAAATTGTAAAATGGTCTTACCTATTGGCGATTTCGTTCCAATTCACATTCCAAGTAATATTCGGCATGCTAATTACATTGCCGGTGGCCAAGTTGCACTATCTCTTATAGTTTCCGAGATATGGACTATCGATAATTTACACCTTAGTCTCTGCTTCTAACTTGGGCCCAAATTGTAAAATGGTCTTATCTATTGGCGATTTCGTTCCAATTCACATTCCAAGTAATATTCGGCATGCTAATTACATTGCCGGTTCCCAAATTGCATTATCTCTTATAGTTTCCGAGATATGGACTATCGATTATTTTTAACCTTAGGCTCTGCTTCTAACTTGGGCCCAAACTGTAAAATGGTCTTATCTATTGGCGATTTCGTTCCAATTCACATTCCAAGTAGTATTCGGCATGCTAATTAAATTGCCGGTTGCCAAATTGCATTATCTCTTATAGTTTCCGAGATATGGACTATGGATAATTTACACCTTAGGCTCTGCTTCTAACTAGGGCCCAAATTGTAAAATGGTCTTATCTATTGCCGATTTCGTTCCAATTCACATTCCAAGTAATATTCGGCATGCTAATTACATTGCCGGTTGCCAAATTGCATTATCTTTTATAGTTTCCGAGATATGGACTATCGATAATTTACACCTTAGGCTCTGCTTCTAACTTGGGCCCAAATTGTAAAATGGTCTTATCTATTGGCGATTTCATTCCAATTCACATTCCAAGTAATATTCGGCATGCTAATTACATTGCAGGTTGCCAAATTGCATTATCTCTTATAGTTTCCGAGATATGGACTATCGATAATTTACACCTCAGGCTCTGTTTCTAACTTGGGCCCAAATTGTAAAATGGTCTTATCTATTGGCGATTTCGTTCCAATTCACTCTCCAACTAATATTCGGCATGCTAATTACATTGCCGGTTGCCAAATTGCATTATCTCTTATAGTTTCCGAGATATGGACTATCGATAATTTACACCTTAGGCTCTGCTTCTAACTTGGGCTCAAATTGTAAAATGGTCTTATCTATTGGCGATTTCGTTCCAATTCACAGTCCAAGTAATATTCGGCATGCTAATTGCATTGCCGGTTGCCAAATTGCATTATCTCTTATAGCTTCCGAGATATGGACTGTCGATAATTTACACCTTAGGCTCTGCTTCTAACTTGGGCCCAAATTGTAAAATGGTCTTATCTATTGGCGATTTCGTTCCAATTCACTTTCCAAGTAATATTCGGCATGCTAATTACATTGCCGGTTGCAAAATTGCATTATCTCTTATAGTTTCCGAGATATGGACTATCGCTAATTTACACCTTAGGCTCTGCTTCTAACTTGGGCCCAAATTGTAAAATGGTCTTATCTACTGGCGTTTTGGTTCCAATTCACTTTCCAAGTAATATTCGGCATGCTAATTACATTGCCGGTTGCCAAATTGCATTATCTCTTATAGTTTCCGAGATATGAACTATCGATAATTTACTCCTTAGGCTCTGCTTCTAACTTGGGCCCAAATTGTAAAATGGTCTTATCTATTGGCGATTTCGTTCCAATTCACATTCCAAGTAATATTCGGCATGCTAATTACATTGCCGGTTGCCAAATTGCATTATCTCTTATAGTTTCCGAGATATGGACTATCGATAATTTACACCTTAGGCTCTGCTTCTAACTTGGGCCCAAATTGTAAAATGGTCTTATCTATTGCCGATTTCATTCCAATTCACATTCCAAGTAATATTCGGCATGCTAATTACATTGCCGGTTGCCAAATTGCATTATCTCTTATAGTTTCCGAGATATGGACTATCGATAATTTACACCTTAGGCTCTGCTTCTAACTTGGGCCCAAATTGTAAAATGGTCTTATCTAATAGCGATTTCGTTCCAATTCACATTCCAAGTAATATTCGGCATGCTAATTACATTGCCGGTTGCCAAATTGCATTATCTCTTATAGTTTCAGAGATATGGACTATCGATAATTTACACCTTAGGCTCTGCTTCTAACTTGGGCCCAAATTGTAAAATGGTCTTATCTATTGGCGATTTCGTTCCAATTCACATTCCAAGTAATATTCGGCATGCTAATTACATTGCCGGTTGCCAAATTGCATTATCTCTTATAGTTTCCGAGATATGGACTATCAATAATTTACACCTTAGGCTCTGCTTCTAACTTGGGCCCAAATTGTAAAATGGTCTTATCTATTGGCGATTTCGTTCCAATTCACATTCCAAGTAATATTCGGCATGCTAATTACATTGCCGGTTGCCAAATTGCATTATCTCTTATAGTTTCCGAGATATGGACTATCGATAATTTACACCTTAGGCTCTGCTTCTAACTTGGGCCCAAATTGTAAAATGGTCTTATCTATTTCCGATTTCGTTCCAGTTCACATTCCAAGTAATATTCGGCATGCTAATTACATTGCCGGTTGCCAAATTGAATTATCTCCCATAGTTTCCGAGATATGGACTATCGATAATTTACACCTTAGGCTCTGCTTCTAACTTGGGCCCAAATTGTAAAATGGTCTTACCTATTGGCGATTTCGTTCCAATTCACATTCCAAGTAATATTCGGCATGCTAATTACATTGCCGGTGGCCAAGTTGCACTATCTCTTATAGTTTCCGAGATATGGACTATCGATAATTTACACCTTAGTCTCTGCTTCTAACTTGGGCCCAAATTGTAAAATGGTCTTATCTATTGGCGATTTCGTTCCAATTCACATTCCAAGTAATATTCGGCATGCTAATTACATTGCCGGTTCCCAAATTGCATTATCTCTTATAGTTTCCGAGATATGGACTATCGATTATTTTTAACCTTAGGCTCTGCTTCTAACTTGGGCCCAAACTGTAAAATGGTCTTATCTATTGGCGATTTCGTTCCAATTCACATTCCAAGTAGTATTCGGCATGCTAATTAAATTGCCGGTTGCCAAATTGCATTATCTCTTATAGTTTCCGAGATATGGACTATGGATAATTTACACCTTAGGCTCTGCTTCTAACTAGGGCCCAAATTGTAAAATGGTCTTATCTATTGCCGATTTCGTTCCAATTCACATTCCAAGTAATATTCGGCATGCTAATTACATTGCCGGTTGCCAAATTGCATTATCTTTTATAGTTTCCGAGATATGGACTATCGATAATTTACACCTTAGGCTCTGCTTCTAACTTGGGCCCAAATTGTAAAATGGTCTTATCTATTGGCGATTTCATTCCAATTCACATTCCAAGTAATATTCGGCATGCTAATTACATTGCAGGTTGCCAAATTGCATTATCTCTTATAGTTTCCGAGATATGGACTATCGATAATTTACACCTTAGGCTCTGCTTCTAACTTGGGCCCAAATTGTAAAATGGTCTTATCTATTGGCGATTTCGTTCCAATTCACATTCCAAGTAATATTCGGCATGCTAATTACATTGCCGGTTGCCAAATTGCATTATCTCTTATAGTTTCCGAGATATGGTCTATCGATAATTTACACCTTAGTCTCTGCTTCTAACTTGGGCCCAAATTGTAAAATGGTCTTATCTATTGGCGATTTCGTTCCAATTCACATTCCAAGTAATATTCGGCATGCTAATTACATTGCCGGTTCCCAAATTGCATTATCTCTTATAGTTTCCGAGATATGGACTATCGATTATTTTTAACCTTAGGCTCTGCTTCTAACTTGGGCCCAAACTGTAAAATGGTCTTATCTATTGGCGATTTCGTTCCAATTCACATTCCAAGTAGTATTCGGCATGCTAATTAAATTGCCGGTTGCCAAATTGCATTATCTCTTATAGTTTCCGAGATATGGACTATGGATAATTTACACCTTAGGCTCTGCTTCTAACTAGGGCCCAAATTGTAAAATGGTCTTATCTATTGCCGATTTCGTTCCAATTCACATTCCAAGTAATATTCGGCATGCTAATTACATTGCCGGTTGCCAAATTGCATTATCTTTTATAGTTTCCGAGATATGGACTATCGATAATTTACACCTTAGGCTCTGCTTCTAACTTGGGCCCAAATTGTAAAATGGTCTTATCTATTGGCGATTTCATTCCAATTCACATTCCAAGTAATATTCGGCATGCTAATTACATTGCAGGTTGCCAAATTGCATTATCTCTTATAGTTTCCGAGATATGGACTATCGATAATTTACACCTTAGGCTCTGCTTCTAACTTGGGCCCAAATTGTAAAATGGTCTTATCTATTGGCGATTTCGTTCCAATTCACATTCCAAGTAATATTCGGCATGCTAATTACATTGCCGGTTGCCAAATTGCATTATCTCTTATAGTTTCCGAGATATGGACTATCGATAATTTACACCTTAGGCTCTGCTTCTAACTTGGGCCCAAATTGTAAAATCGTCTTATCTATTGGCGATTTCGTTCCAATTCACATTCCAAGTAATATTCGGCATGCTAATTACATTGCCGGTTGCCAAATTGCATTATCTCTTATAGTTTCCGAGATATGGACTATCGATAATTTACACCTTAGGCTCTGCTTCTAACTTGGGCCCAAATTGTAAAATGGTCTTATCTATTTCCGATTTCGTTCCAATTCACATTCCAAGTAATATTCGCCATGCTAATTACATTGCCGGTTGCCAAATTGAATTATCTCCCATAGTTTCCGAGATATGGACTATCGATAATTTACACCTTAGGCTCTGCTTCTAACTTGGGCCCAAATTGTAAAATGGTCTTACCTATTGGCGATTTCGTTCCAATTCACATTCCAAGTAATATTCGGCATGCTAATTACATTGCCGGTGGCCAAGTTGCATTATCTCTTATAGTTTCCGAGATATGGACTATCGATAATTTACACCTTAGTCTCTGCTTCTAACTTGGGCCCAAATTGTAAAATGGTCTTATCTATTGGCGATTTCGTTCCAATTCACATTCCAAGTAATATTCGGCATGCTAATTACATTGCCGGTTCCCAAATTGCATTATCTCTTATAGTTTCCGAGATATGGACTATCGATTATTTTTAACCTTAGGCTCTGCTTCTAACTTGGGCCCAAACTGTAAAATGGTCTTATCTATTGGCGATTTCGTTCCAATTCACATTCCAAGTAGTATTCGGCATGCTAATTAAATTGCCGGTTGCCAAATTGCATTATCTCTTATAGTTTCCGAGATATGGACTATCGATAATTTACACCTTAGGCTCTGCTTCTAACTTGGGCCCAAATTGTAAAATGGTCTTATCTATTGGCGATTTCGTTCCAATTCACATTCCAAGTAATATTCGGCATGCTAATTACATTGCCAGTTGCCAAATTGCATTATCTCTTATAGTTTCCGGGATATGGACTATGGATAATTTACACCTTAGGCTCTGCTTCTAACTTGGGCCCAAATTGTAAAATGGTCTTATCTATTGCCGATTTCGTTCCAATTCACATTCCAAGTAATATTCGGCATGCTAATTACATTGCCGGTTGCCAAATTGCATTATCTTTTATAGTTTCCGAGATATGGACTATCGATAATTTACACCTTAGGCTCTGCTTCTAACTTGGGCCCAAATTGTAAAATGGTCTTATCTATTGGCGATTTCATTCCAATTCACATTCCAAGTAATATTCGGCATGCTAATTACATTGCAGGTTGCCAAATTGCATTATCTCTTATAGTTTCCGAGATATGGACTATCGATAATTTACACCTTAGGCTCTGCTTCTAACTTGGGCCCAAATTGTAAAATGGTCTTATCTATTGGCGATTTCGTTCCAATTCACATTCCAAGTAATATTCGGCATGCTAATTACATTGCCGGTTGCCAAATTGCATTATCTCTTATAGTTTCCGAGATATGGACTATCGATAATTTACACCTTAGGCTCTGCTTCTAACTTGGGCCCAAATTGTAAAATCGTCTTATCTATTGGCGATTTCGTTCCAATTCACATTCCAAGTAATATTCGGCATGCTAATTACATTGCCGGTTGCCAAATTGCATTATCTCTTATAGTTTCCGAGATATGGACTATCGATAATTTACACCTTAGGCTCTGCTTCTAACTTGGGCCCAAATTGTAAAATGGTCTTATCTATTGGCGATTTCGTTCCAATTCACATTCCAAGTAATATTCGGCATGCTAATTACATTGCCGGTTGCCAAATTGAATTATCTCTTATAGTTTCCGAGATATGGACTATCGATAATTTACACCTTAGGCTCTGCTTCTAACTTGGGCCCAAATTGTAAAATGGTCTTATCTATTGGCGATTTCGTTCCAATTCACATTCCAAGTAGTATTCGGCATGCTAATTACATTGCGGTTGCCAAATTGCATTATCTCTTATAGTTTCCGAGATATGGACTATCGATAATTTACACCTTAGGCTCTGCTTCTAACTTGGGCCCAAATTGTAAAATGGTCTTATCTATTGGCGATTTCGTTCCAATTCACATTCCAAGTAATATTCGGCATGCTAATTACATTGCCGGTTGCCAAATTGCATTTTCTCTTATAGTTTCCGAGATATGGACTATCGATAATTTACACCTTAGGCTCTGCTTCTAACTTGGGCCCAAATTGTAAAATTTTCTTATCTATTGGCGATTTCGTTCCAATTCACATTCCAAGTAATATTCGGCATGCTAATTACATTGCCGGTTGCCAAATTGCATTATCTCTTGTAGTTTCCGAGATATGGACTATCGATAATTTACACCTTAGGCTCTGCTTCTAACTTGGGCCCAAATTGTAAAATCGCCTTATCTATTGGCGATTTCGTTCCAATTCACATTCCAAGTAATATTCGGCATGCTAATTACATTGCCGGTTGCCAAATTGCATTATCTCTTATAGTTTCCGAGATATGGACTATCGATAATTTACACCTTAGGCTCTGCTTCTAACTTGGGCCCAAATTGTAAATTGATCTTATCTATTGGCGATTTCGTTCCAATTCACATTCCAAGTAATATCCGGCATGCTAATTACATTGCCGGTTGCCAAATTGAATTATCTCTTATAGTTTCCGAGATATGGACTATCGATAATTTACACCTTAGGCTCTGCTTCTAACTTGGGCCCAAATTGTAAAATGGTCTTACCTATTGGCGATTTCGTTCCAATTCACATTCCAAGTAATATTCGGCATGCTAATTACATTGCCGGTTGCGAAATTGCATTATCTCTTATAGTTTCCGAGATATGGACTATCGATTATTTACATCTTAGGCTCTGCTTCTAACTTGGGCCCAAATTGTAAAATGGTCTTATCTATTGGCGATTTCGTTCCAATTCACATTCCAAGTAATATTCGGCATGCTAATTACATTGCCGGTTGCCAAATTGCATTATCTCTTATAGTTTCCGAGATATGGACTATCGATAATTTACATCTTAGGCTCTGCTTCTAACTTGGGCCCAAATTGTAAAATGGTCTTATCTATTGGCGATTTCGTTCCAATTCACATTCCAAGTAATATTCGGCATGCTAATTACATTGCCGGTTGCCAAATTGCATTATCTCTTATAGTTTCCGAGATATGGACTATCGATAATTTACACCTTAGGCTCTGCTTCTAACTTGGGCCCAAATTGTAAAATCGTCTTATCTATTGGCGATTTCGTTCCAATTCACATTCCAAGTAATATTCGGCATGCTAATTACATTGCCGGTTGCCAAATTGCATTATCTCTTATAGTTTCCGAGATATGGACTATCGATAATTTACACCTTAGGCTCTGCTTCTAACTTGGGCCCAAATTGTAAAATGGTCTTATCTATTGGCGATTTCGTTCCAATTCACATTCCAAGTAATATTCGGCATGCTAATTACATTGCCGGTTGCCAAATTGAATTATCTCTTATAGTTTCCGAGATATGGACTATCGATAATTTACACCTTAGGCTCTGCTTCTAACTTGGGCCCAAATTGTAAAATGGTCTTATCTATTGGCGATTTCGTTCCAATTCACATTCCAAGTAGTATTCGGCATGCTAATTACATTGCGGTTGCCAAATTGCATTATCTCTTATAGTTTCCGAGATATGGACTATCGATAATTTACACCTTAGGCTCTGCTTCTAACTTGGGCCCAAATTGTAAAATGGTCTTATCTATTGGCGATTTCGTTCCAATTCACATTCCAAGTAATATTCGGCATGCTAATTACATTGCCGGTTGCCAAATTGCATTTTCTCTTATAGTTTCCGAGATATGGACTATCGATAATTTACACCTTAGGCTCTGCTTCTAACTTGGGCCCAAATTGTAAAATGGTCTTATCTATTGGCGATTTCGTTCCAGTTCACATTCCAAGTAATATTCGGCATGCTAATTACATTGCCGGTTGCCAAATTGCATTACCTCTTATAGTTTCCGAGATATGGACTATCGATAATTTACACCTTAGGCTCTGCTTTTAACTTGGGCCCAAATTGTAAAATGGTCTTATCTATTGGCGATTTCGTTCCAATTCACTTTCCAAGTAATATTCGGCATGCAAATTACATTGCCGGTTGCCAAATTGCATTATCTCTTATAGTTTCCGAGATATGGACTATCGATAATTTACACCTCAGGCTCTGTTTCTAACTTGGGCCCAAATTGTAAAATGGTCTTATCTATTGGCGATTTCGTTCCAATTCACTCTCCAAGTAATATTCGGCATGCTAATTACATTGCCGGTTGCCAAATTGCATTATCTCTTATAGTTTCCGAGATATGGACTATCGATAATTTACACCTTAGGCTCTGCTTCTAACTTGGGCTCAAATTGTAAAATGGTCTTATCTATTGGCGATTTCGTTCCAATTCACAGTCCAAGTAATATTCGGCATGCTAATTGCATTGCCGGTTGCCAAATTGCATTATCTCTTATAGCTTCCGAGATATGGACTGTCGATAATTTACACCTTAGGCTCTGCTTCTAACTTGGGCCCAAATTGTAAAATGGTCTTATCTATTGGCGATTTCGTTCCAATTCACTTTCCAAGTAATATTCGGCATGCTAATTACATTGCCGGTTGCAAAATTGCATTATCTCTTATAGTTTCCGAGATATGGACTATCGCTAATTTACACCTTAGGCTCTGCTTCTAACTTGGGCCCAAATTGTAAAATGGTCTTATCTATTGGCGTTTTGGTTCCAATTCACTTTCCAAGTAATATTCGGCATGCTAATTACATTGCCGGTTGCCAAATTGCATTATCTCTTATAGTTTCCGAGATATGAACTATCGATAATTTACTCCTTAGGCTCTGCTTCTAACTTGGGCCCAAATTGTAAAATGGTCTTATCTATTGGCGATTTCGTTCCAATTCACATTCCAAGTAATATTCGGCATGCTAATTACATTGCCGGTTGCCAAATTGCATTATCTCTTATAGTTTCCGAGATATGGACTATCGATAATTTACACCTTAGGCTCTGCTTCTAACTTGGGCCCAAATTGTAAAATGGTCTTATCTATTTCCGATTTCGTTCCAATTCACATTCCAAGTAATATTCGGCATGCTAATTACATTGCCGGTTGCCAAATTGAATTATCTCCCATAGTTTCCGAGATATGGACTATCGATAATTTACACCTTAGGCTCTGCTTCTAACTTGGGCCCAAATTGTAAAATGGTCTTACCTATTGGCGATTTCGTTCCAATTCACATTCCAAGTAATATTCGGCATGCTAATTACATTGCCGGTGGCCAAGTTGCACTATCTCTTATAGTTTCCGAGATATGGACTATCGATAATTTACACCTTAGTCTCTGCTTCTAACTTGGGCCCAAATTGTAAAATGGTCTTATCTATTGGCGATTTCGTTCCAATTCACATTCCAAGTAATATTCGGCATGCTAATTACATTGCCGGTTCCCAAATTGCATTATCTCTTATAGTTTCCGAGATATGGACTATCGATTATTTTTAACCTTAGGCTCTGCTTCTAACTTGGGCCCAAACTGTAAAATGGTCTTATCTATTGGCGATTTCGTTCCAATTCACATTCCAAGTAGTATTCGGCATGCTAATTAAATTGCCGGTTGCCAAATTGCATTATCTCTTATAGTTTCCGAGATATGGACTATCGATAATTTACACCTTAGGCTCTGCTTCTAACTTGGGCCCAAATTGTAAAATGGTCTTATCTATTGGCGATTTCGTTCCAATTCACATTCCAAGTAATATTCGGCATGCTAATTACATTGCCAGTTGCCAAATTGCATTATCTCTTATAGTTTCCGGGATATGGACTATGGATAATTTACACCTTAGGCTCTGCTTCTAACTAGGGCCCAAATTGTAAAATGGTCTTATCTATTGCCGATTTCGTTCCAATTCACATTCCAAGTAATATTCGGCATGCTAATTACATTGCCGGTTGCCAAATTGCATTATCTTTTATAGTTTCCGAGATATGGACTATCGATAATTTACACCTTAGGCTCTGCTTCTAACTTGGGCCCAAATTGTAAAATGGTCTTATCTATTGGCGATTTCATTCCAATTCACATTCCAAGTAATATTCGGCATGCTAATTACATTGCAGGTTGCCAAATTGCATTATCTCTTATAGTTTCCGAGATATGGACTATCGATAATTTACACCTTAGGCTCTGCTTCTAACTTGGGCCCAAATTGTAAAATGGTCTTATCTATTGGCGATTTCGTTCCAATTCACATTCCAAGTAATATTCGGCATGCTAATTACATTGCCGGTTGCCAAATTGCATTATCTCTTATAGTTTCCGAGATATGGACTATCGATAATTTACACCTTAGGCTCTGCTTCTAACTTGGGCCCAAATTGTAAAATCGTCTTATCTATTGGCGATTTCGTTCCAATTCACATTCCAAGTAATATTCGGCATGCTAATTACATTACCGGTTGCCAAATTGCATTATCTCTTATAGTTTCCGAGATATGGACTATCGATAATTTTCACCTTAGGCTCTGCTTCTAACTTGGGCCCAAATTGTAAAATGGTCTTATCTATTGGCGTTTTGGTTCCAATTCACTTTCCAAGTAATATTCGGCATGCTAATTACATTGCCGGTTGCCAAATTGCATTATCTCTTATAGTTTCCGAGATATGAACTATCGATAATTTACTCCTTAGGCTCTGCTTCTAACTTGGGCCCAAATTGTAAAATGGTCTTATCTATTGGCGATTTCGTTCCAATTCACATTCCAAGTAATATTCGGCATGCTAATTACATTGCCGGTTGCCAAATTGCATTATCTCTTATAGTTTCCGAGATATGGACTATCGATAATTTACACCTTAGGCTCTGCTTCTAACTTGGGCCCAAATTGTAAAATGGTCTTATCTATTGCCGATTTCGTTCCAATTCACATTCCAAGTAATATTCGGCATGCTAATTACATTGCCGGTTGCCAAATTGCATTATCTCTTATAGTTTCCGAGATATGGACTATCGATAATTTACACCTTAGGCTCTGCTTCTAACTTGGGCCCAAATTGTAAAATGGTCTTATCTATTGGCGATTTCGTTCCAATTCACATTCCAAGTAATATTCGGCATGCTAATTACATTGCCGGTTGCCAAGTTGCATTATCTCTTATAGTTTCAGAGATATGGACTATCGATAATTTACACCTTAGGCTCTGCTTCTAACTTGGGCCCAAATTGTAAAATGGTCTTATCTATTGGCGATTTCGTTCCAATTCACATTCCAAGTAATATTCGGCATGCTAATTACATTGCCGGTTGCCAAATTGCATTATCTCTTATAGTTTCCGAGATATGGACTATCAATAATTTACACCTTAGGCTCTGCTTCTAACTTGGGCCCAAATTGTAAAATGGTCTTATCTATTGGCGATTTCGTTCCAATTCACATTCCAAGTAATATTCGGCATGCTAATTACATTGCCGGTTGCCAAATTGCATTATCTCTTATAGTTTCCGAGATATGGACTATCGATAATTTACACCTTAGGCTCTGCTTCTAACTTGGGCCCAAATTGTAAAATGGTCTTATCTATTTCCGATTTCGTTCCAATTCACATTCCAAGTAATATTCGCCATGCTAATTACATTGCCGGTTGCCAAATTGAATTATCTCCCATAGTTTCCGAGATATGGACTATCGATAATTTACACCTTAGGCTCTGCTTCTAACTTGGGCCCAAATTGTAAAATGGTCTTACCTATTGGCGATTTCGTTCCAATTCACATTCCAAGTAATATTCGGCATGCTAATTACATTGCCGGTGGCCAAGTTGCATTATCTCTTATAGTTTCCGAGATATGGACTATCGATAATTTACACCTTAGTCTCTGCTTCTAACTTGGGCCCAAATTGTAAAATGGTCTTATCTATTGGCGATTTCGTTCCAATTCACATTCCAAGTAATATTCGGCATGCTAATTACATTGCCGGTTCCCAAATTGCATTATCTCTTATAGTTTCCGAGATATGGACTATCGATTATTTTTAACCTTAGGCTCTGCTTCTAACTTGGGCCCAAACTGTAAAATGGTCTTATCTATTGGCGATTTCGTTCCAATTCACATTCCAAGTAGTATTCGGCATGCTAATTAAATTGCCGGTTGCCAAATTGCATTATCTCTTATAGTTTCCGAGATATGGACTATCGATAATTTACACCTTAGGCTCTGCTTCTAACTTGGGCCCAAATTGTAAAATGGTCTTATCTATTGGCGATTTCGTTCCAATTCACATTCCAAGTAATATTCGGCATGCTAATTACATTGCCAGTTGCCAAATTGCATTATCTCTTATAGTTTCCGGGATATGGACTATGGATAATTTACACCTTAGGCTCTGCTTCTAACTTGGGCCCAAATTGTAAAATGGTCTTATCTATTGCCGATTTCGTTCCAATTCACATTCCAAGTAATATTCGGCATGCTAATTACATTGCCGGTTGCCAAATTGCATTATCTTTTATAGTTTCCGAGATATGGACTATCGATAATTTACACCTTAGGCTCTGCTTCTAACTTGGGCCCAAATTGTAAAATGGTCTTATCTATTGGCGATTTCATTCCAATTCACATTCCAAGTAATATTCGGCATGCTAATTACATTGCAGGTTGCCAAATTGCATTATCTCTTATAGTTTCCGAGATATGGACTATCGATAATTTACACCTTAGGCTCTGCTTCTAACTTGGGCCCAAATTGTAAAATGGTCTTATCTATTGGCGATTTCGTTCCAATTCACATTCCAAGTAATATTCGGCATGCTAATTACATTGCCGGTTGCCAAATTGCATTATCTCTTATAGTTTCCGAGATATGGACTATCGATAATTTACACCTTAGGCTCTGCTTCTAACTTGGGCCCAAATTGTAAAATCGTCTTATCTATTGGCGATTTCGTTCCAATTCACATTCCAAGTAATATTCGGCATGCTAATTACATTGCCGGTTGCCAAATTGCATTATCTCTTATAGTTTCCGAGATATGGACTATCGATAATTTACACCTTAGGCTCTGCTTCTAACTTGGGCCCAAATTGTAAAATGGTCTTATCTATTGGCGATTTCGTTCCAATTCACATTCCAAGTAATATTCGGCATGCTAATTACATTGCCGGTTGCCAAATTGAATTATCTCTTATAGTTTCCGAGATATGGACTATCGATAATTTACACCTTAGGCTCTGCTTCTAACTTGGGCCCAAATTGTAAAATGGTCTTATCTATTGGCGATTTCGTTCCAATTCACATTCCAAGTAGTATTCGGCATGCTAATTACATTGCGGTTGCCAAATTGCATTATCTCTTATAGTTTCCGAGATATGGACTATCGATAATTTACACCTTAGGCTCTGCTTCTAACTTGGGCCCAAATTGTAAAATGGTCTTATCTATTGGCGATTTCGTTCCAATTCACATTCCAAGTAATATTCGGCATGCTAATTACATTGCCGGTTGCCAAATTGCATTTTCTCTTATAGTTTCCGAGATATGGACTATCGATAATTTACACCTTAGGCTCTGCTTCTAACTTGGGCCCAAATTGTAAAATTTTCTTATCTATTGGCGATTTCGTTCCAATTCACATTCCAAGTAATATTCGGCATGCTAATTACATTGCCGGTTGCCAAATTGCATTATCTCTTGTAGTTTCCGAGATATGGACTATCGATAATTTACACCTTAGGCTCTGCTTCTAACTTGGGCCCAAATTGTAAAATCGCCTTATCTATTGGCGATTTCGTTCCAATTCACATTCCAAGTAATATTCGGCATGCTAATTACATTGCCGGTTGCCAAATTGCATTATCTCTTATAGTTTCCGAGATATGGACTATCGATAATTTACACCTTAGGCTCTGCTTCTAACTTGGGCCCAAATTGTAAATTGATCTTATCTATTGGCGATTTCGTTCCAATTCACATTCCAAGTAATATCCGGCATGCTAATTACATTGCCGGTTGCCAAATTGAATTATCTCTTATAGTTTCCGAGATATGGACTATCGATAATTTACACCTTAGGCTCTGCTTCTAACTTGGGCCCAAATTGTAAAATGGTCTTACCTATTGGCGATTTCGTTCCAATTCACATTCCAAGTAATATTCGGCATGCTAATTACATTGCCGGTTGCGAAATTGCATTATCTCTTATAGTTTCCGAGATATGGACTATCGATTATTTACATCTTAGGCTCTGCTTCTAACTTGGGCCCAAATTGTAAAATGGTCTTATCTATTGGCGATTTCGTTCCAATTCACATTCCAAGTAATATTCGGCATGCTAATTACATTGCCGGTTGCCAAATTGCATTATCTCTTATAGTTTACGAGATATGGACTATCGATAATTTACATCTTAGGCTCTGCTTCTAACTTGGGCCCAAATTGTAAAATCGTCTTATCTATTGGCGATTTCGTTCCAATTCACATTCCAAGTAATATTCGGCATGCTAATTACATTGCCGGTTGCCAAATTGCATTATCTCTTATAGTTTCCGAGATATGGACTATCGATAATTTACACCTTAGGCTCTGCTTCTAACTTGGGCCCAAATTGTAAAATGGTCTTATCTATTGGCGATTTCGTTCCAATTCACATTCCAAGTACTATTCGGCATGCTAATTACATTGCCGGTTGCCAAATTGAATTATCTCTTATAGTTTCCGAGATATGGACTATCGATAATTTACACCTTAGGCTCTGCTTCTAACTTGGGCCCAAATTGTAAAATGGTCTTATCTATTGGCGATTTCGTTCCAATTCACATTCCAAGTAGTATTCGGCATGCTAATTACATTGCGGTTGCCAAATTGCATTATCTCTTATAGTTTCCGAGATATGGACTATCGATAATTTACACCTTAGGCTCTGCTTCTAACTTGGGCCCAAATTGTAAAATGGTCTTATCTATTGGCGATTTCGTTCCAATTCACATTCCAAGTAATATTCGGCATGCTAATTACATTGCCGGTTGCCAAATTGCATTTTCTCTTATAGTTTCCGAGATATGGACTATCGATAATTTACACCTTAGGCTCTGCTTCTAACTTGGGCCCAAATTGTAAAATGGTCTTATCTATTGGCGATTTCGTTCCAGTTCACATTCCAAGTAATATTCGGCATGCTAATTACATTGCCGGTTGCCAAATTGCATTACCTCTTATAGTTTCCGAGATATGGACTATCGATAATTTACACCTTAGGCTCTGCTTTTAACTTGGGCCCAAATTGTAAAATGGTCTTATCTATTGGCGATTTCGTTCCAATTCACTTTCCAAGTAATATTCGGCATGCAAATTACATTGCCGGTTGCCAAATTGCATTATCTCTTATAGTTTCCGAGATATGGACTATCGATAATTTACACCTCAGGCTCTGTTTCTAACTTGGGCCCAAATTGTAAAATGGTCTTATCTATTGGCGATTTCGTTCCAATTCACTCTCCAAGTAATATTCGGCATGCTAATTACATTGCCGGTTGCCAAATTGCATTATCTCTTATAGTTTCCGAGATATGGACTATCGATAATTTACACCTTAGGCTCTGCTTCTAACTTGGGCTCAAATTGTAAAATGGTCTTATCTATTGGCGATTTCGTTCCAATTCACAGTCCAAGTAATATTCGGCATGCTAATTGCATTGCCGGTTGCCAAATTGCATTATCTCTTATAGCTTCCGAGATATGGACTGTCGATAATTTACACCTTAGGCTCTGCTTCTAACTTGGGCCCAAATTGTAAAATGGTCTTATCTATTGGCGATTTCGTTCCAATTCACTTTCCAAGTAATATTCGGCATGCTAATTACATTGCCGGTTGCAAAATTGCATTATCTCTTATAGTTTCCGAGATATGGACTATCGCTAATTTACACCTTAGGCTCTGCTTCTAACTTGGGCCCAAATTGTAAAATGGTCTTATCTATTGGCGTTTTGGTTCCAATTCACTTTCCAAGTAATATTCGGCATGCTAATTACATTGCCGGTTGCCAAATTGCATTATCTCTTATAGTTTCCGAGATATGAACTATCGATAATTTACTCCTTAGGCTCTGCTTCTAACTTGGGCCCAAATTGTAAAATGGTCTTATCTATTGGCGATTTCGTTCCAATTCACATTCCAAGTAATATTCGGCATGCTAATTACATTGCCGGTTGCCAAATTGCATTATCTCTTATAGTTTCCGAGATATGGACTATCGATAATTTACACCTTAGGCTCTGCTTCTAACTTGGGCCCAAATTGTAAAATGGTCTTATCTATTGCCGATTTCGTTCCAATTCACATTCCAAGTAATATTCGGCATGCTAATTACATTGCCGGTTGCCAAATTGCATTATCTCTTATAGTTTCCGAGATATGGACTATCGATAATTTACACCTTAGGCTCTGCTTCTAACTTGGGCCCAAATTGTAAAATGGTCTTATCTAATAGCGATTTCGTTCCAATTCACATTCCAAGTAATATTCGGCATGCTAATTACATTGCCGGTTGCCAAATTGCATTATCTCTTATAGTTTCAGAGATATGGACTATCGATAATTTACACCTTAGGCTCTGCTTCTAACTTGGGCCCAAATTGTAAAATGGTCTTATCTATTGGCGATTTCGTTCCAATTCACATTCCAAGTAATATTCGGCATGCTAATTACATTGCCGGTTGCCAAATTGCATTATCTCTTATAGTTTCCGAGATATGGACTATCAATAATTTACACCTTAGGCTCTGCTTCTAACTTGGGCCCAAATTGTAAAATGGTCTTATCTATTGGCGATTTCGTTCCAATTCACATTCCAAGTAATATTCGGCATGCTAATTACATTGCCGGTTGCCAAATTGCATTATCTCTTATAGTTTCCGAGATATGGACTATCGATAATTTACACCTTAGGCTCTGCTTCTAACTTGGGCCCAAATTGTAAAATGGTCTTATCTATTTCCGATTTCGTTCCAATTCACATTCCAAGTAATATTCGGCATGCTAATTACATTGCCGGTTGCCAAATTGAATTATCTCCCATAGTTTCCGAGATATGGACTATCGATAATTTACACCTTAGGCTCTGCTTCTAACTTGGGCCCAAATTGTAAAATGGTCTTACCTATTGGCGATTTCGTTCCAATTCACATTCCAAGTAATATTCGGCATGCTAATTACATTGCCGGTGGCCAAGTTGCACTATCTCTTATAGTTTCCGAGATATGGACTATCGATAATTTACACCTTAGTCTCTGCTTCTAACTTGGGCCCAAATTGTAAAATGGTCTTATCTATTGGCGATTTCGTTCCAATTCACATTCCAAGTAATATTCGGCATGCTAATTACATTGCCGGTTCCCAAATTGCATTATCTCTTATAGTTTCCGAGATATGGACTATCGATTATTTTTAACCTTAGGCTCTGCTTCTAACTTGGGCCCAAACTGTAAAATGGTCTTATCTATTGGCGATTTCGTTCCAATTCACATTCCAAGTAGTATTCGGCATGCTAATTAAATTGCCGGTTGCCAAATTGCATTATCTCTTATAGTTTCCGAGATATGGACTATCGATAATTTACACCTTAGGCTCTGCTTCTAACTTGGGCCCAAATTGTAAAATGGTCTTATCTATTGGCGATTTCGTTCCAATTCACATTCCAAGTAATATTCGGCATGCTAATTACATTGCCAGTTGCCAAATTGCATTATCTCTTATAGTTTCCGGGATATGGACTATGGATAATTTACACCTTAGGCTCTGCTTCTAACTAGGGCCCAAATTGTAAAATGGTCTTATCTATTGCCGATTTCGTTCCAATTCACATTCCAAGTAATATTCGGCATGCTAATTACATTGCCGGTTGCCAAATTGCATTATCTTTTATAGTTTCCGAGATATGGACTATCGATAATTTACACCTTAGGCTCTGCTTCTAACTTGGACCCAAATTGTAAAATGGTCTTATCTATTGGCGATTTCATTCCAATTCACATTCCAAGTAATATTCGGCATGCTAATTACATTGCAGGTTGCCAAATTGCATTATCTCTTATAGTTTCCGAGATATGGACTATCGATAATTTACACCTTAGGCTCTGCTTCTAACTTGGGCCCAAATTGTAAAATGGTCTTATCTATTGGCGATTTCGTTCCAATTCACATTCCAAGTAATATTCGGCATGCTAATTACATTGCCGGTTGCCAAATTGCATTATCTCTTATAGTTTCCGAGATATGGACTATCGATAATTTACACCTTAGGCTCTGCTTCTAACTTGGGCCCAAATTGTAAAATCGTCTTATCTATTGGCGATTTCGTTCCAATTCACATTCCAAGTAATATTCGGCATGCTAATTACATTGCCGGTTGCCAAATTGCATTATCTCTTATAGTTTCCGAGATATGGACTATCGATAATTTTCACCTTAGGCTCTGCTTCTAACTTGGGCCCAAATTGTAAAATGGTCTTATCTATTGGCGATTTCGTTCCAATTCACATTCCAAGTAATATTCGGCATGCTAATTACATTGCCGGTTGCCAAATTGAATTATCTCTTATAGTTTCCGAGATATGGACTATCGATAATTTACACCTTAGGCTCTGCTTCTAACTTGGGCCCAATTTGTAAAATGGTCTTATCTATTGGCGATTTCGTTCCAATTCACATTCCAAGTAGTATTCGGCATGCTAATTACATTGCGGTTGCCAAATTGCATTATCTCTTATAGTTTCCGAGATATGGACTATCGATAATTTACACCTTAGGCTCTGCTTCTAACTTGGGCCCAAATTGTAAAATGGTCTTATCTATTGGCGATTTCGTTCCAATTCACATTCCAAGTAATATTCGGCATGCTAATTACATTGCCGGTTGCCAAATTGCATTTTCTCTTATAGTTTCCGAGATATGGACTATCGATAATTTACACCTTAGGCTCTGCTTCTAACTTGGGCCCAAATTGTAAAATGGTCTTATCTATTGGCGATTTCGTTCCAATTCACATTCCAAGTAATATTCGGCATGCTAATTACATTGCCGGTTGCCAAATTGCATTATCTCTTGTAGTTTCCGAGATATGGACTATCGATAATTTACACCTTAGGCTCTGCTTCTAACTGGGGCCCAAATTGTAAAATCGCCTTATCTATTGGCGATTTCGTTCCAATTCACATTCCAAGTAATATTCGGCATGCTAATTACATTGCCGGTTGCCAAATTGCATTATCTCTTATAGTTTCCGAGATATGGACTATCGATAATTTACACCTTAGGCTCTGCTTCTAACTTGGGCCCAAATTGTAAATTGGTCTTATCTATTGGCGATTTCGTTCCAATTCACATTCCAAGTAATATCCGGCATGCTAATTACATTGCCGGTTGCCAAATTGAATTATCTCTTATAGTTTCCGAGATATGGACTATCGATAATTTACACCTTAGGCTCTGCTTCTAACTTGGGCCCAAATTGTAAAATGGTCTTACCTATTTTTCGATTTCGTTCCAATTCACATTCCAAGTAATATTCGGCATGCTAATTACATTGCCGGTTGCGAAATTGCATTATCTCTTATAGTTTCCGAGATATGGACTATCGATTATTTACATCTTAGGCTCTGCTTCTAACTTGGGCCCAAATTGTAAAATGGTCTTATCTATTGGCGATTTCGTTCCAATTCACATTCCAAGTAATATTCGGCATGCTAATTACATTGCCGGTTGCCAAATTGCATTATCTCTTATAGTTTCCGAGATATGGACTATCGATAATTTACATCTTAGGCTCTGCTTCTAACTTGGGCCCAAATTGTAAAATGGTCTTATCTATTGGCGATTTCGTTCCAATTCACATTCCAAGTAATATTCGGCATGCTAATTACATTGCCGGTTGCCAAATTGCATTATCTCTTATAGTTTCCGAGATATGGATTATCGATAATTTACACCTTAGGCTCTGCTTCTAACTTGGGCCCAAATTGTAAAATCGTCTTATCTATTGGCGATTTCGTTCCAATTCACATTCCAAGTAATATTCGGCATGCTAATTACATTGCCGGTTGCCAAATTGCATTATCTCTTATAGTTTCCGAGATATGGACTATCGATAATTTACACCTTAGGCTCTGCTTCTAACTTGGGCTAAAATTGTAAAATGGTCTTATCTATTGGCGATTTCGTTCCAATTCACATTCCAAGTAATATTCGGCATGCTAATTACATTGCCGGTTGCTAAATTGAATTATCTCTTATAGTTTCCGAGATATGGACTATCGATAATTTACACCTTAGGCTCTGCTTCTAACTTGGGCCCAAATTGTAAAATGGTCTTATCTATTGGCGATTTCGTTCCAATTCACATTCCAAGTAGTATTCGGCATGCTAATTACATTGCGGTTGCCAAATTGCATTATCTCTTATAGTTTCCGAGATATGGACTATCGATAATTTACACCTTAGGCTCTGCTTCTAACTTGGGCCCAAATTGTAAAATGGTCTTATCTATTGGCGATTTCGTTCCAATTCACATTCCAAGTAATATTCGGCATGCTAATTACATTGCCGGTTGCCAAATTGCATTTTCTCTTATAGTTTCCGAGATATGGACTATCGATAATTTACACCTTAGGCTCTGCTTCTAACTTGGGCCCAAATTGTAAAATGGTCTTATCTATTGGCGATTTCGTTCCAATTCACATTCCAAGTAATATTCGGCATGCTAATTACATTGCCGGTTGCCAAATTGCATTATCTCTTGTAGTTTCCGAGATATGGACTATCGATAATTTACACCTTAGGCTCTGCTTCTAACTTGGGCCCAAATTGTAAAATCGCCTTATCTATTGGCGATTTCGTTCCAATTCACATTCCAAGTAATATTCGGCATGCTAATTACATTGCCGGTTGCCAAATTGCATTATCTCTTATAGTTTCCGAGATATGGACTATCGATAATTTACACCTTAGGCTCTGCTTCTAACTTGGGCCCAAATTGTAAATTGGTCTTATCTATTGGCGATTTCGTTCCAATTCACATTCCAAGTAATATCCGGCATGCTAATTACATTTCCGGTTGCCAAATTGAATTATCTCTTATAGTTTCCGAGATATGGACTATCGATAATTTACACCTTAGGCTCTGCTTCTAACTTGGGCCCAAATTGTAAAATGGTCTTACCTATTGGCGATTTCGTTCCAATTCACATTCCGAGTAATATTCGGCATGCTAATTACATTGCCGGTTGCGAAATTGCATTATCTCTTATAGTTTCCGAGATATGGACTATCGATTATTTACATCTTAGGCTCTGCTTCTAACTTGGGCCCAAATTGTAAAATGGTCTTATCTATTGGCGATTTCGTTCCAATTCACATTCCAAGTAATATTCGGCATGCTAATTACATTGCCGGTTGCCAAATTGCATTATCTCTTATAGTTTCCGAGATATGGACTATCGATAATTTACATCTTAGGCTCTGCTTCTAACTTGGGCCCAAATTGTAAAATGGTCTTATCTATTGGCGATTTCGTTCCAATTCACATTCCAAGTAATATTCGGCATGCTAATTACATTGCCGGTTGCCAAATTGCATTATCTCTTATAGTTTCCGAGATATGGACTATCGATAATTTACACCTTAGGCTCTGCTTCTAACTTGGGCCCAAATTGTAAAATCGTCTTATCTATTGGCGATTTCGTTCCAATTCACATTCCAAGTAATATTCGGCATGCTAATTACATTGCCGGTTGCCAAATTGCATTATCTCTTATAGTTTCCGAGATATGGACTATCGATAATTTACACCTTAGGCTCTGCTTCTAACTTGGGCCCAAATTGTAAAATGGTCTTATCTATTGGCGATTTCGTTCCAATTCACATTCCAAGTAATATTCGGCATGCTAATTACATTGCCGGTTGCCAAATTGAATTATCTCTTATAGTTTCCGAGATATGGACTATCGATAATTTACACCTTAGGCTCTGCTTCTAACTTGGGCCCAAATTGTAAAATGGTCTTATCTATTGGCGATTTCGTTCCAATTCACATTCCAAGTAGTATTCGGCATGCTAATTACATTGCCGGTTGCCAAATTGCATTATCTCTTATAGTTTCCGAGATATGGACTATCGATAATTTACACCTTAGGCTCTGCTTCTAACTTGGGCCCAAATTGTAAAATGGTCTTATCTATTGGCGATTTCGTTCCAATTCACATTCCAAGTAATATTCGGCATGCTAATTACATTGCCAGTTGCCAAATTGCATTATCTCTTATAGTTTCCGAGATATGGACTATGGATAATTTACACCTTAGGCTCTGCTTCTAACTTGGGCCCAAATTGTAAAATGGTCTTATCTATTGGCGATTTCGTTCCAATTCACATTCCAAGTAATATTCGGCATGCTAATTACATTGCCGGTTGCCAAATTGCATTACCTCTTATAGTTTCCGAGATATGGACTATCGATAATTTACACCTTAGGCTCTGCTTTTAACTTGGGCCCAAATTGTAAAATGGTCTTATCTATTGGCGATTTCGTTCCAATTCACTTTCCAAGTAATATTCGGCATGCAAATTACATTGCCGGTTGCCAAATTGCATTATCTCTTATAGTTTCCGAGATATGGACTATCGATAATTTACACCTCAGGCTCTGTTTCTAACTTGGGCCCAAATTGTAAAATGGTCTTATCTATTGGCGATTTCGTTCCAATTCACTCTCCAAGTAATACTCGGCATGCTAATTACATTGCCGGTTGCCAAATTGCATTATCTCTTATAGTTTCCGAGATATGGACTATCGATAATTTACACCTTAGGCTCTGCTTCTAACTTGGGCTCAAATTGTAAAATGGTCTTATCTATTGGCGATTTCGTTCCAATTCACAGTCCAAGTAATATTCGGCATGCTAATTGCATTGCCGGTTGCCAAATTGCATTATCTCTTATAGCTTCCGAGATATGGACTGTCGATAATTTACACCTTAGGCTCTGCTTCTAACTTGGGCCCAAATTGTAAAATGGTCTTATCTATTGGCGATTTCGTTCCAATTCACTTTCCAAGTAATATTCGGCATGCTAATTACATTGCCGGTTGCAAAATTGCATTATCTCTTATAGTTTCCGAGATATGGACTATCGATAATTTACACCTTAGGCTCTGCTTCTAACTTGGGCCCAAATTGTAAAATGGTCTTATCTATTGGCGTTTTGGTTCCAATTCACTTTCCAAGTAATATTCGGCATGCTAATTACATTGCCGGTTGCCAAATTGCATTATCTCTTATAGTTTCCGAGATATGAACTATCGATAATTTACTCCTTAGGCTCTGCTTCTAACTTGGGCCCAAATTGTAAAATGGTCTTATCTATTGGCGATTTCGTTCCAATTCACATTCCAAGTAATATTCGGCATGCTAATTACATTGCCGGTTGCCAAATTGCATTATCTCTTATAGTTTCCGAGATATGGACTATCGATAATTTACACCTTAGGCTCTGCTTCTAACTTGGGCCCAAATTGTAAAATGGTCTTATCTATTGCCGATTTCGTTCCAATTCACATTCCAAGTAATATTCGGCATGCTAATTACATTGCCGGTTGCCAAATTGCATTATCTCTTATAGTTTCCGAGATATGGACTATCGATAATTTACACCTTAGGCTCTGCTTCTAACTTGGGCCCAAATTGTAAAATGGTCTTATCTAATAGCGATTTCGTTCCAATTCACATTCCAAGTAATATTCGGCATGCTAATTACATTGCCGGTTGCCAAATTGCATTATCTCTTATAGTTTCCGAGATATGGACTATCGATAATTTACACCTTAGGCTCTGCTTCTAACTTGGGCCCAAATTGTAAAATGGTCTTATCTATTGGCGATTTCGTTCCAATTCACATTCCAAGTAATATTCGGCATGCTAATTACATTGCCGGTTGCCAAATTGCATTATCTCATATAGTTTCCGAGATATGGACTATCGATAATTTACACCTTAGGCTCTGCTTCTAAATTGGGCCCAAATTGTAAAATGGTCTTATCTATTGGCGATTTCGTTCCAATTCACACTCCAAGTAATATTCGGCATACTAATTACATTGCCGGTTGCGAAATTGCATTATCTCTTATAGTTTCCGAGATATGGACTATCGGTAATTTACACCTTAGGCTCTGCTTTGTAACTTGGCCCCAAATTGTAAAATGGTCTTATCTATTGGCGATTTCGTTCTAATTCACATTCCAAGTAATATTCGGCATGCTAATTACATTGCCGGTTGCCAAATTGCATTATCTCTTATAGTTTCCGAGATATGGACTATCGATAATTTACACCTTAGGCTCTGCTTCTAACTTGGGCCCAAATTGTAAAATCGTCTTATCTATTGGCGATTTCGTTCCAATTCACATTCCAAGTAATATTCGGCATGCTAATTACATTGCCGGTTGCCAAATTGCATTATCTCTTATAGTTTCCGAGATATGGACTATCGATAATTTACACCTTAGGCTCTGCTTCTAACTTGGGCCCAAATTGTAAAATGGTCTTATCTATTGGCGATTTCGTTCCAATTCACATTCCAAGTAATATTCGGCATGCTAATTACATTGCCGGTTGCCAAATTGAATTATCTCTTATAGTTCCCGAGATATGGACTATCGATAATTTACACCTTAGGCTCTGCTTCTAACTTGGGCCCAAATTGTAAAATGGTCTTATCTATTGGCGATTTCGTTCCAATTCACATTCCAAGTAGTATTCGGCATGCTAATTACATTGCCGGTTGCCAAATTGCATTATCTCTTATAGTTTCCGAGATATGGACTATCGATAATTTACACCTTAGGCTCTGCTTCTAACTTGGGTCCAAATTGTAAAATGGTCTTATCTATTGGCGATTTCGTTCCAATTCACATTCCAAGTAATATTCGGCATGCTAATTACATTGCCAGTTGCCAAATTGCATTATCTCTTATAGTTTCCGAGATATGGACTATGGATAATTTACACCTTAGGCTCTGCTTCTAACTTGGGCCCAAATTGTAAAATGGTCTTATCTATTGGCGATTTCGTTCCAGTTCACATTCCAAGTAATATTCGGCATGCTAATTACATTGCCGGTTGCCAAATTGCATTACCTCTTATAGTTTCCGAGATATGGACTATCGATAATTTACACCTTAGGCTCTGCTTTTAACTTGGGCCCAAATTGTAAAATGGTCTTATCTATTGGCGATTTCGTTCCAATTCACTTTCCAAGTAATATTCGGCATGCAAATTACATTGCCGGTTGCCAAATTGCATTATCTCTTATAGTTTCCGAGATATGGACTATCGATAATTTACACCTCAGGCTCTGTTTCTAACTTGGGCCCAAATTGTAAAATGGTCTTATCTATTGGCGATTTCGTTCCAATTCACTCTCCAAGTAATATTCGGCATGCTAATTACATTGCCGGTTGCCAAATTGCATTATCTCTTATAGTTTCCGAGATATGGACTATCGATAATTTACACCTTAGGCTCTGCTTCTAACTTGGGCTCAAATTGTAAAATGGTCTTATCTATTGGCGATTTCGTTCCAATTCACAGTCCAAGTAATATTCGGCATGCTAATTGCATTGCCGGTTGCCAAATTGCATTATCTCTTATAGCTTCCGAGATATGGACTATCGATAATTTACACCTTAGGCTCTGCTTCTAACTTGGGCCCAAATTGTAAAATGGTCTTATCTATTTCCGATTTCGTTCCAATTCACATTCCAAGTAATATTCGGCATGCTAATTACATTGCCGGTTGCCAAATTGAATTATTTCCCATAGTTTCCGAGATATGGACTATCGATAATTTACACCTTAGGCTCTGCTTCTAACTTGGGCCCAAATTGTAAAATGGTCTTACCTATTGGCGATTTCGTTCCAATTCACATTCCAAGTAATATTCGGCATGCTAATTACATTGCCGGTGGCCAAGTTGCATTATCTCTTATAGTTTCCGAGATATGGACTATCGATTATTTTTAACCTTAGGCTCTGCTTCTAACTTGGGCCCAAACTGTAAAATGGTCTTATCTATTGGCGATTTCGTTCCAATTCACATTCCAAGTAATATTCGGCATGCTAATTACATTGCCGGTTGCGAAATTGCATTATCTCTTATAGTTTCCGAGATATGGACTATCGATTATTTACATCTTAGGCTCTGCTTCTAACTTGGGCCCAAATTGTAAAATGGTCTTATCTATTGGCGATTTCGTTCCAATTCACATTCCAAGTAATATTCGGCATGCTAATTACATTGCCGGTTGCCAAATTGCATTATCTCTTATAGTTTCCGAGATATGGACTATCGATAATTTACATCTTAGGCTCTGCTTCTAACTTGGGCCCAAATTGTACATTGGTCTTATCTATTGGCGATTTCGTTCCAATTCACATTCCAAGTAATATTCGGCATGCTAATTACATTGCCGGTTGCCAAATTGCATTATCTCTTATAGTTTCCGAGATATGGACTATCGATAATTTACACCTTAGGCTCTGCTTCTAACTTGGGCCCAAATTGTAAAATCGTCTTATCTATTGGCGATTTCGTTCCAATTCACATTCCAAGTAATATTCGGCATGCTAATTACATTGCCGGTTGCCAAATTGCATTATCTCTTATAGTTTCCGAGATATGGACTATCGATAATTTACACCTTAGGCTCTGCTTCTAACTTGGGCCCAAATTGTAAAATGGTCTTATCTATTGGCGATTTCGTTCCAATTCACATTCCAAGTAATATTCGGCATGCTAATTACATTGCCGGTTGCCAAATTGAATTATCTCTTATAGTTTCCGAGATATGGACTATCGATAATTTACACCTTAGGCTCTGCTTCTAACTTGGGCCCAAATTGTAAAATGGTCTTATCTATTGGCGATTTCGTTCCAATTCACATTCCAAGTAGTATTCGGCATGCTAATTACATTGCCGGTTGCCAAATTGCATTATCTCTTATAGTTTCCGAGATATGGACTATCGATAATTTACACCTTAGGCTCTGCTTCTAACTTGGGTCCAAATTGTAAAATGGTCTTATCTATTGGCGATTTCGTTCCAATTCACATTCCAAGTAATATTCGGCATGCTAATTACATTGCCAGTTGCCAAATTGCATTATCTCTTATAGTTTCCGAGATATGGACTATGGATAATTTACACCTTAGGCTCTGCTTCTAACTTGGGCCCAAATTGTAAAATGGTCTTATCTATTGGCGATTTCGTTCCAGTTCACATTCCAAGTAATATTCGGCATGCTAATTACATTGCCGGTTGCCAAATTGCATTACCTCTTATAGTTTCCGAGATATGGACTATCGATAATTTACACCTTAGGCTCTGCTTTTAACTTGGGCCCAAATTGTAAAATGGTCTTATCTATTGGCGATTTCGTTCCAATTCACTTTCCAAGTAATATTCGGCATGCAAATTACATTGCCGGTTGCCAAATTGCATTATCTCTTATAGTTTCCAAGATATGGACTATCGATAATTTACACCTCAGGCTCTGTTTCTAACTTGGGCCCAAATTGTAAAATGGTCTTATCTATTGGCGATTTCGTTCCAATTCACTCTCCAAGTAATATTCGGCATGCTAATTACATTGCCGGTTGCCAAATTGCATTATCTCTTATAGTTTCCGAGATATGGACTATCGATAATTTACACCTTAGGCTCTGCTTCTAACTTGGGCTCAAATTGTAAAATGGTCTTATCTATTGGCGATTTCGTTCCACTTCACATTCCAAGTAATATTCGGAATGCTAATTGCATTGCCGGTTGCCAAATTGCATTATCTCTTATAGCTTCCGAGATATGGACTGTCGATAATTTACACCTTAGGCTCTGCTTCTAACTTGGGCCCAAATTGTAAAATGGTCTTATCTATTGGCGATTTCGTTCCAATTCACTTTCCAAGTAATATTCGGCATGCTAATTACATTGCCGGTTGCAAAATTGCATTATCTCTTATAGTTTCCGAGATATGGACTATCGATAATTTACACCTTAGGCTCTGCTTCTAACTTGTGCCCAAATTGTAAAATGGTCTTACCTATTGGCGATTTCGTTCCAATTCACATTCCAAGTAATATTCGGCATGCTAATTACATTGCCGGTTGCGAAATTGCATTATCTCTTATAGTTTCCGAGATATGGACTATCGATTATTTACATCTTAGGCTCTGCTTCTAACTTGGGCCCAAATTGTAAAATGGTCTTATCTATTGGCGATTTCGTTCCAATTCACATTCCAAGTAATATTCGGCATGCTAATTACATTGCCGGTTGCCAAATTGCATTATCTCTTATAGTTTCCGAGATATGGACTATCGATAATTTACATCTTAGGCTCTGCTTCTAACTTGGGCCCAAATTGTAAAATGGTCTTATCTATTGGCGATTTCGTTCCAATTCACATTCCAAGTAATATTCGGCATGCTAATTACATTGCCGGTTGCCAAATTGCATTATCTCTTATAGTTTCCGAGATATGGACTATCGATAATTTACACCTTAGGCTCTGCTTCTAACTTGGGCCCAAATTGTAAAATCGTCTTATCTATTGGCGATTTCGTTCCAATTCACATTCCAAGTAATATTCGGCATGCTAATTACATTGCCGGTTGCCAAATTGCATTATCTCTTATAGTTTCCGAGATATGGACTATCGATAATTTACACCTTAGGCTCTGCTTCTAACTTGGGCCCAAATTGTAAAATGGTCTTATCTATTGGCGATTTCGTTCCAATTCACATTCCAAGTAATATTCGGCATGCTAATTACATTGCCGGTTGCCAAATTGAATTATCTCTTATAGTTTCCGAGATATGGACTATCGATAATTTACACCTTAGGCTCTGCTTCTAACTTGGGCCCAAATTGTAAAATGGTCTTATCTATTGGCGATTTCGTTCCAATTCACATTCCAAGTAGTATTCGGCATGCTAATTACATTGCCGGTTGCCAAATTGCATTATCTCTTATAGTTTCCGAGATATGGACTATCGATAATTTACACCTTAGGCTCTGCTTCTAACTTGGGTCCAAATTGTAAAATGGTCTTATCTATTGGCGATTTCGTTCCAATTCACATTCCAAGTAATATTCGGCATGCTAATTACATTGCCAGTTGCCAAATTGCATTATCTCTTATAGTTTCCGAGATATGGACTATGGATAATTTACACCTTAGGCTCTGCTTCTAACTTGGGCCCAAATTGTAAAATGGTCTTATCTATTGGCGATTTCGTTCCAGTTCACATTCCAAGTAATATTCGGCATGCTAATTACATTGCCGGTTGCCAAATTGCATTACCTCTTATAGTTTCCGAGATATGGACTATCGATAATTTACACCTTAGGCTCTGCTTTTAACTTGGGCCCAAATTGTAAAATGGTCTTATCTATTGGCGATTTCGTTCCAATTCACTTTCCAAGTAATATTCGGCATGCAAATTACATTGCCGGTTGCCAAATTGCATTATCTCTTATAGTTTCCGAGATATGGACTATCGATAATTTACACCTCAGGCTCTGTTTCTAACTTGGGCCCAAATTGTAAAATGGTCTTATCTATTGGCGATTTCGTTCCAATTCACTCTCCAAGTAATATTCGGCATGCTAATTACATTGCCGGTTGCCAAATTGCATTATCTCTTATAGTTTCCGAGATATGGACTATCGATAATTTACACCTTAGGCTCTGCTTCTAACTTGGGCTCAAATTGTAAAATGGTCTTATCTATTGGCGATTTCGTTCCAATTCACAGTCCAAGTAATATTCGGCATGCTAATTGCATTGCCGGTTGCCAAATTGCATTATCTCTTATAGCTTCCGAGATATGGACTATCGATAATTTACACCTTAGGCTCTGCTTCTAACTTGGGCCCAAATTGTAAAATGGTCTTATCTATTTCCGATTTCGTTCCAATTCACATTCCAAGTAATATTCGGCATGCTAATTACATTGCCGGTTGCCAAATTGAATTATCTCCCATAGTTTCCGAGATATGGACTATCGATAATTTACACCTTAGGCTCTGCTTCTAACTTGGGCCCAAATTGTAAAATGGTCTTACCTATTGGCGATTTCGTTCCAATTCACATTCCAAGTAATATTCGGCATGCTAATTACATTGCCGGTGGCCAAGTTGCATTATCTCTTATAGTTTCCGAGATATGGACTATCGATTATTTTTAACCTTAGGCTCTGCTTCTAACTTGGGCCCAAACTGTAAAATGGTCTTATCTATTGGCGATTTCGTTCCAATTCACATTCCAAGTAATATTCGGCATGCTAATTACATTGCCGGTTGCGAAATTGCATTATCTCTTATAGTTTCCGAGATATGGACTATCGATTATTTACATCTTAGGCTCTGCTTCTAACTTGGGCCCAAATTGTAAAATGGTCTTATCTATTGGCGATTTCGTTCCAATTCACATTCCAAGTAATATTCGGCATGCTAATTACATTGTCGGTTGCCAAATTGCATTATCTCTTATAGTTTCCGAGATATGGACTATCGATAATTTACATCTTAGGCTCTGCTTCTAACTTGGGCCCAAATTGTACATTGGTCTTATCTATTGGCGATTTCGTTCCAATTCACATTCCAAGTAATATTCGGCATGCTAATTACATTGCCGGTTGCCAAATTGCATTATCTCTTATAGTTTCCGAGATATGGACTATCGATAATTTACACCTTAGGCTCTGCTTCTAACTTGGGCCCAAATTGTAAAATCGTCTTATCTATTGGCGATTTCGTTCCAATTCACATTCCAAGTAATATTCGGCATGCTAATTACATTGCCGGTTGCCAAATTGCATTATCTCTTATAGTTTCCGAGATATGGACTATCGATAATTTACACCTTAGGCTCTGCTTCTAACTTGGGCCCAAATTGTAAAATGGTCTTATCTATTGGCGATTTCGTTCCAATTCACATTCCAAGTAATATTCGGCATGCTAATTACATTGCCGGTTGCCAAATTGAATTATCTCTTATAGTTTCCGAGATATGGACTATCGATAATTTACACCTTAGGCTCTGCTTCTAACTTGGGCCCAAATTGTAAAATGGTCTTATCTATTGGCGATTTCGTTCCAATTCACATTCCAAGTAGTATTCGGCATGCTAATTACATTGCCGGTTGCCAAATTGCATTATCTCTTATAGTTTCCGAGATATGGACTATCGATAATTTACACCTTAGGCTCTGCTTCTAACTTGGGTCCAAATTGTAAAATGGTCTTATCTATTGGCGATTTCGTTCCAATTCACATTCCAAGTAATATTCGGCATGCTAATTACATTGCCAGTTGCCAAATTGCATTATCTCTTATAGTTTCCGAGATATGGACTATGGATAATTTACACCTTAGGCTCTGCTTCTAACTTGGGCCCAAATTGTAAAATGGTCTTATCTATTGGCGATTTCGTTCCAGTTCACATTCCAAGTAATATTCGGCATGCTAATTACATTGCCGGTTGCCAAATTGCATTACCTCTTATAGTTTCCGAGATATGGACTATCGATAATTTACACCTTAGGCTCTGCTTTTAACTTGGGCCCAAATTGTAGAATGGTCTTATCTATTGGCGATTTCGTTCCAATTCACTTTCCAAGTAATATTCGGCATGCAAATTACATTGCCCGTTGCCAAATTGCATTATCTCTTATAGTTTCCAAGATATGGACTATCGATAATTTACACCTCAGGCTCTGTTTCTAACTTGGGCCCAAATTGTAAAATGGTCTTATCTATTGGCGATTTCGTTCCAATTCACTCTCCAAGTAATATTCGGCATGCTAATTACATTGCCGGTTGCCAAATTGCATTATCTCTTATAGTTTCCGAGATATGGACTATCGATAATTTACACCTTAGGCTCTGCTTCTAACTTGGGCTCAAATTGTAAAATGGTCTTATCTATTGGCGATTTCGTTCCAATTCACAGTCCAAGTAATATTCGGCATGCTAATTGCATTGCCGGTTGCCAAATTGCATTATCTCTTATAGCTTCCGAGATATGGACTGTCGATAATTTACACCTTAGGCTCTGCTTCTAACTTGGGCCCAAATTGTAAAATGGTCTTATCTATTGGCGATTTCGTTCCAATTCACTTTCCAAGTAATATTCGGCATGCTAATTACATTGCCGGTTGCAAAATTGCATTATCTCTTATAGTTTCCGAGATATGGACTATCGATAATTTACACCTTAGGCTCTGCTTCTAACTTGGGCCCAAATTGTAAAATGGTCTTATCTATTGGCGTTTTGGTTCCAATTCACTTTCCAAGTAATATTCGGCATGCTAATTACATTGCCGGTTGCCAAATTGCATTATCTCTTATAGTTTCCGAGATATGAACTATCGATAATTTACTCCTTAGGCTCTGCTTCTAACTTGGGCCCAAATTGTAAAATGGTCTTATCTATTGGCGATTTCGTTCCAATTCACATTCCAAGTAATATTCGGCATGCTAATTACATTGCCGGTTGCCAAATTGCATTATCTCTTATAGTTTCCGAGATATGGACTATCGATAATTTACACCTTAGGCTCTGCTTCTAACTTGGGCCCAAATTGTAAAATGGTCTTATCTATTGCCGATTTCGTTCCAATTCACATTCCAAGTAATATTCGGCATGCTAATTACATTGCCGGTTGCCAAATTGCATTATCTCTTATAGTTTCCGAGATATGGACTATCGATAATTTACACCTTAGGCTCTGCTTCTAACTTGGGCCCAAATTGTAAAATGGTCTTATCTAATAGCGATTTCGTTCCAATTCACATTCCAAGTAATATTCGGCATGCTAATTACATTGCCGTTTGCCAAATTGCATTATCTCTTATAGTTTCAGAGATATGGACTATCGATAATTTACACCTTAGGCTCTGCTTCTAACTTGGGCCCAAATTGTAAAATGGTCTTATCTATTGGCGATTTCGTTCCAATTCACATTCCAAGTAATATTCGGCATGCTAATTACATTGCCGGTTGCCAAATTGCATTATCTCTTATAGTTTCCGAGATATGGACTATCAATAATTTACACCTTAGGCTCTGCTTCTAACTTGGGCCCAAATTGTAAAATGGTCTTATCTATTGGCGATTTCGTTCCAATTCACATTCCAAGTAATATTCGGCATGCTAATTACAGTGCCGGTTGCCAAATTGCATTATCTCTTATAGTTTCCGAGATATGGACTATCGATAATTTACACCTTAGGCTCTGCTTCTAACTTGGGCCCAAATTGTAAAATGGTCTTATCTATTTCCGATTTCGTTCCAATTCACATTCCAAGTAATATTCGGCATGCTAATTACATTGCCGGTTGCCAAATTGAATTATCTCCCATAGTTTCCGAGATATGGACTATCGATAATTTACACCTTAGGCTCTGCTTCTAACTTGGGCCCAAATTGTAAAATGGTCTTACCTATTGGCGATTTCGTTCCAATTCACATTCCAAGTAATATTCGGCATGCTAATTACATTGCCGGTTGCCAAATTGAATTATCTCCCATAGTTTCCGAGATATGGACTATCGATAATTTACACCTTAGGCTCTGCTTCTAACTTGGGCCCAAATTGTAAAATGGTCTTACCTATTGGCGATTTCGTTCCAATTCACATTCCAAGTAATATTCGGCATGCTAATTACATTGCCGGTGGCCAAGTTGCATTATCTCTTATAGTTTCCGAGATATGGACTATCGATAATTTACACCTTAGGCTCTGCTTCTAACTTGGGCCCAAATTGTAAATTGGTCTTATCTATTGGCGATTTCGTTCCAATTCACATTCCAAGTAATATCCGGCATGCTAATTACATTGCCGGTTGCCAAATTGAATTATCTCTTATAGTTTCCGAGATATGGACTATCGATAATTTACACCTTAGGCTCTGCTTCTAACTTGGGCCCAAATTGTAAAATGGTCTTACCTATTGGCGATTTCGTTCCAATTCACATTCCAAGTAATATTCGGCATGCTAATTACATTGCCGGTTGCGAAATTGCATTATCTCTTATAGTTTCCGAGATATGGACTATCGATTATTTACATCTTAGGCTCTGCTTCTAACTTGGGCCCAAATTGTAAAATGGTCTTATCTATTGGCGATTTCGTTCCAATTCACATTCCAAGTAATATTCGGCATGCTAATTACATTGCCGGTTGCCAAATTGCATTATCTCTTATAGTTTCCGAGATATGGACTATCGATAATTTACATCTTAGGCTCTGCTTCTAACTTGGGCCCAAATTGTAAAATGGTCTTATCTATTGGCGATTTCGTTCCAATTCACATTCCAAGTAATATTCGGCATGCTAATTACATTGCCGGTTGCCAAATTGCATTATCTCTTATAGTTTCCGAGATATGGACTATCGATAATTTACACCTTAGGCTCTGCTTCTAACTTGGGCCCAAATTGTAAAATCGTCTTATCTATTGGCGATTTCGTTCCAATTCACATTCCAAGTAATATTCGGCATGCTAATTACATTGCCGGTTGCCAAATTGCATTATCTCTTATAGTTTCCGAGATATGGACTATCGATAATTTACACCTTAGGCTCTGCTTCTAACTTGGGCCCAAATTGTAAAATGGTCTTATCTATTGGCGATTTCGTTCCAATTCACATTCCAAGTAATATTCGGCATGCTAATTACATTGCCGGTTGCCAAATTGAATTATCTCTTATAGTTTCCGAGATATGGACTATCGATAATTTACACCTTAGGCTCTGCTTCTAACTTGGGCCCAAATTGTAAAATGGTCTTATCTATTGGCGATTTCGTTCCAATTCACATTCCAAGTAGTATTCGGCATGCTAATTACATTGCCGGTTGCCAAATTGCATTATCTCTTATAGTTTCCGAGATATGGACTATCGATAATTTACACCTTAGGCTCTGCTTCTAACTTGGGTCCAAATTGTAAAATGGTCTTATCTATTGGCGATTTCGTTCCAATTCACATTCCAAGTAATATTCGGCATGCTAATTACATTGCCAGTTGCCAAATTGCATTATCTCTTATAGTTTCCGAGATATGGACTATGGATAATTTACACCTTAGGCTCTGCTTCTAACTTGGGCCCAAATTGTAAAATGGTCTTATCTATTGGCGATTTCGTTCCAGTTCACATTCCAAGTAATATTCGGCATGCTAATTACATTGCCGGTTGCCAAATTGCATTACCTCTTATAGTTTCCGAGATATGGACTATCGATAATTTACACCTTAGGCTCTGCTTTTAACTTGGGCCCAAATTGTAAAATGGTCTTATCTATTGGCGATTTCGTTCCAATTCACTTTCCAAGTAATATTCGGCATGCAAATTACATTGCCGGTTGCCAAATTGCATTATCTCTTATAGTTTCCGAGATATGGACTATCGATAATTTACACCTCAGGCTCTGTTTCTAACTTGGGCCCAAATTGTAAAATGGTCTTATCTATTGGCGATTTCGTTCCAATTCACTCTCCAAGTAATATTCGGCATGCTAATTACATTGCCGGTTGCCAAATTGCATTATCTCTTATAGTTTCCGAGATATGGACTATCGATAATTTACACCTTAGGCTCTGCTTCTAACTTGGGCTCAAATTGTAAAATGGTCTTATCTATTGGCGATTTCGTTCCAATTCACAGTCCAAGTAATATTCGGCATGCTAATTGCATTGCCGGTTGCCAAATTGCATTATCTCTTATAGCTTCCGAGATATGGACTATCGATAATTTACACCTTAGGCTCTGCTTCTAACTTGGGCCCAAATTGTAAAATGGTCTTATCTATTTCCGATTTCGTTCCAATTCACATTCCAAGTAATATTCGGCATGCTAATTACATTGCCGGTTGCCAAATTGAATTATCTCCCATAGTTTCCGAGATATGGACTATCGATAATTTACACCTTAGGCTCTGCTTCTAACTTGGGCCCAAATTGTAAAATGGTCTTACCTATTGGCGATTTCGTTCCAATTCACATTCCAAGTAATATTCGGCATGCTAATTACATTGCCGGTGGCCAAGTTGCATTATCTCTTATAGTTTCCGAGATATGGACTATCGATTATTTTTAACCTTAGGCTCTGCTTCTAACTTGGGCCCAAACTGTAAAATGGTCTTATCTATTGGCGATTTCGTTCCAATTCACATTCCAAGTAATATTCGGCATGCTAATTACATTGCCGGTTGCGAAATTGCATTATCTCTTATAGTTTCCGAGATATGGACTATCGATTATTTACATCTTAGGCTCTGCTTCTAACTTGGGCCCAAATTGTAAAATGGTCTTATCTATTGGCGATTTCGTTCCAATTCACATTCCAAGTAATATTCGGCATGCTAATTACATTGCCGGTTGCCAAATTGCATTATCTCTTATAGTTTCCGAGATATGGACTATCGATAATTTACATCTTAGGCTCTGCTTCTAACTTGGGCCCAAATTGTACATTGGTCTTATCTATTGGCGATTTCGTTCCAATTCACATTCCAAGTAATATTCGGCATGCTAATTACATTGCCGGTTGCCAAATTGCATTATCTCTTATAGTTTCCGAGATATGGACTATCGATAATTTACACCTTAGGCTCTGCTTCTAACTTGGGCCCAAATTGTAAAATCGTCTTATCTATTGGCGATTTCGTTCCAATTCACATTCCAAGTAATATTCGGCATGCTAATTACATTGCCGGTTGCCAAATTGCATTATCTCTTATAGTTTCCGAGATATGGACTATCGATAATTTACACCTTAGGCTCTGCTTCTAACTTGGGCCCAAATTGTAAAATGGTCTTATCTATTGGCGATTTCGTTCCAATTCACATTCCAAGTAATATTCGGCATGCTAATTACATTGCCGGTTGCCAAATTGAATTATCTCTTATAGTTTCCGAGATATGGACTATCGATAATTTACACCTTAGGCTCTGCTTCTAACTTGGGCCCAAATTGTAAAATGGTCTTATCTATTGGCGATTTCGTTCCAATTCACATTCCAAGTAGTATTCGGCATGCTAATTACATTGCCGGTTGCCAAATTGCATTATCTCTTATAGTTTCCGAGATATGGACTATCGATAATTTACACCTTAGGCTCTGCTTCTAACTTGGGTCCAAATTGTAAAATGGTCTTATCTATTGGCGATTTCGTTCCAATTCACATTCCAAGTAATATTCGGCATGCTAATTACATTGCCAGTTGCCAAATTGCATTATCTCTTATAGTTTCCGAGATATGGACTATGGATAATTTACACCTTAGGCTCTGCTTCTAACTTGGGCCCAAATTGTAAAATGGTCTTATCTATTGGCGATTTCGTTCCAATTCACATTCCAAGTAATATTCGGCATGCTAATTACATTGCCAGTTGCCAAATTGAATTATCTCTTATAGTTTCCGAGATATGGACTATCGATAATTTACACCTTAGGCTCTGCTTCTAACTTGGGCTCAAATTGTAAAATGGTCTTATCTATTGGCGATTTCGTTCCAATTCACAGTCCAAGTAATATTCGGCATGCTAATTGCATTGCCGGTTGCCAAATTGCATTATCTCTTATAGCTTCCGAGATATGGACTGTCGATAATTTACACCTTAGGCTCTGCTTCTAACTTGGGCCCAAATTGTAAAATGGTCTTATCTATTGGCGATTTCGTTCCAATTCACTTTCCAAGTAATATTCGGCATGCTAATTACATTGCCGGTTGCAAAATTGCATTATCTCTTATAGTTTCCGAGATATGGACTATCGATAATTTACACCTTAGGCTCTGCTTCTAACTTGGGCCCAAATTGTAAAATGGTCTTATCTATTGGCGTTTTGGTTCCAATTCACTTTCCAAGTAATATTCGGCATGCAAATTACATTGCCGGTTGCCAAATTGCATTATCTCTTATAGTTTCCAAGATATGGACTATCGATAATTTACACCTCAGGCTCTGTTTCTAACTTGGGCCCAAATTGTAAAATGGTCTTATCTATTGGCGATTTCGTTCCAATTCACTCTCCAAGTAATATTCGGCATGCTAATTACATTGCCGGTTGCCAAATTGCATTATCTCTTATAGTTTCCGAGATATGGACTATCGATAATTTACACCTTAGGCTCTGCTTCTAACTTGGGCTCAAATTGTAAAATGGTCTTATCTATTGGCGATTTCGTTCCAATTCACAGTCCAAGTAATATTCGGCATGCTAATTGCATTGCCGGTTGCCAAATTGCATTATCTCTTATAGCTTCCGAGATATGGACTGTCGATAATTTACACCTTAGGCTCTGCTTCTAACTTGGGCCCAAATTGTAAAATGGTCTTATCTATTGGCGATTTCGTTCCAATTCACTTTCCAAGTAATATTCGGCATGCTAATTACATTGCCGGTTGCAAAATTGCATTATCTCTTATAGTTTCCGAGATATGGACTATCGATAATTTACACCTTAGGCTCTGCTTCTAACTTGGGCCCAAATTGTAAAATGGTCTTATCTATTGGCGTTTTGGTTCCAATTCACTTTCCAAGTAATATTCGGCATGCTAATTACATTGCCGGTTGCCAAATTGCATTATCTCTTATAGTTTCCGAGATATGAACTATCGATAATTTACTCCTTAGGCTCTGCTTCTAACTTGGGCCCAAATTGTAAAATGGTCTTATCTATTGGCGATTTCGTTCCAATTCACTTTCCAAGTAATATTCGGCATGCTAATTGCATTGCCGGTTGCCAAATTGCATTATCTCTTATAGCTTCCGAGATATGGACTGTCGATAATTTACACCTTAGGCTCTGCTTCTAACTTGGGCTCAAATTGTAAAATGGTCTTATCTATTGGCGATTTCGTTCCAATTCACAGTCCAAGTAATATTCGGCATGCTAATTGCATTGCCGGTTGCCAAATTGCATTATCTCTTATAGCTTCCGAGATATGGACTGTCGATAATTTACACCTTAGGCTCTGCTTCTAACTTGGGCCCAAATTGTAAAATGGTCTTATCTATTGGCGATTTCGTTCCAATTCACTTTCCAAGTAATATTCGGCATGCTAATTACATTGCCGGTTGCAAAATTGCATTATCTCTTATAGTTTCCGAGATATGGACTATCGATAATTTACACCTTAGGCTCTGCTTCTAACTTGGGCCCAAATTGTAAAATGGTCTTATCTATTGGCGTTTTGGTTCCAATTCACTTTCCAAGTAATATTCGGCATGCTAATTACATTGCCGGTTGCCAAATTGCATTATCTCTTATAGTTTCCGAGATATGAACTATCGATAATTTACTCCTTAGGCTCTGCTTCTAACTTGGGCCCAAATTGTAAAATGGTCTTATCTATTGGCGATTTCGTTCCAATTCACATTCCAAGTAATATTCGGCATGCTAATTACATTGCCGGTTGCCAAATTGCATTATCTCTTATAGTTTCCGAGATATGGACTATCGATAATTTACACCTTAGGCTCTGCTTCTAACTTGGGCCCAAATTGTAAAATGGTCTTATCTATTGCCGATTTCGTTCCAATTCACATTCAAAGTAATATTCGGCATGCTAATTACATTGCCGGTTGCCAAATTGCATTATCTCTTATAGTTTCCGAGATATGGACTATCGATAATTTACACCTTAGGCTCTGCTTCTAACTTGGGCCCAAATTGTAAAATGGTCTTATCTAATAGCGATTTCGTTCCAATTCACATTCCTAGTAATATTCGGCATGCTAATTACATTGCCGTTTGCCAAATTGCATTATCTCTTATAGTTTCAGAGATATGGACTATCGATAATTTACACCTTAGGCTCTGCTTCTAACTTGGGCCCAAATTGTAAAATGGTCTTATCTATTGGCGATTTCGTTCCAATTCACATTCCAAGTAATATTCGGCATGCTAATTACATTGCCGGTTGCCAAATTGCATTATCTCTTATAGTTTCCGAGATATGGACTATCAATAATTTACACCTTAGGCTCTGCTTCTAACTTGGGCCCAAATTGTAAAATGGTCTTATCTATTGGCGATTTCGTTCCAATTCACATTCCAAGTAATATTCGGCATGCTAATTACATTGCCGGTTGCCAAATTGCATTATCTCTTATAGTTTCCGAGATATGGACTATCGATAATTTACACCTTAGGCTCTGCTTCTAACTTGGGCCCAAATTGTAAAATGGTCTTATCTATTTCCGATTTCGTTCCAATTCACATTCCAAGTAATATTCGGCATGCTAATTACATTGCCGGTTGCCAAATTGAATTATCTCCCATAGTTTCCGAGATATGGACTATCGATAATTTACACCTTAGGCTCTGCTTCTAACTTGGGCCCAAATTGTAAAATGGTCTTACCTATTGGCGATTTCGTTCCAATTCACATTCCAAGTAATATTCGGCATGCTAATTACATTGCCGGTGGCCAAGTTGCATTATCTCTTATAGTTTCCGAGATATGGACTATCGATAATTTACACCTTAGTCTCTGCTTCTAACTTGGGCCCAAATTGTAAAATGGTCTTATCTATTGGCGATTTCGTTCCAATTCACATTCCAAGTAATATTCGGCATGCTAATTACATTGCCGGTTCCCAAATTGCATTATCTCTTATAGTTTCCGAGATATGGACTATCGATTATTTTTAACCTTAGGCTCTGCTTCTAACTTGGGCCCAAACTGTAAAATGGTCTTATCTATTGGCGATTTCGTTCCCATTCACATTCCAAGTAGTATTCGGCATGCTAATTAAATTGCCGGTTGCCAAATTGAATTATCTCTTATAGTTTCCGAGATATGGACTATCGATAATTTACACCTTAGGCTCTGCTTCTAACTTGGGCCCAAATTGTAAAATGGTCTTATCTATTGGCGATTTCGTTCCAATTCACATTCCAAGTAGTATTCGGCATGCTAATTACATTGCGGTTGCCAAATTGCATTATCTCTTATAGTTTCCGAGATATGGACTATCGATAATTTACACCTTAGGCTCTGCTTCTAACTTGGGCCCAAATTGTAAAATCGTCTTATCTATTGGCGATTTCGTTCCAATTCACATTCCAAGTAATATTCGGCATGCTAATTACATTGCCGGTTGCCAAATTGCATTATCTCTTATAGTTTCCGAGATATGGACTATCGATAATTTACACCTTAGGCTCTGCTTCTAACTTGGGCCCAAATTGTAAAATGGTCTTATCTATTGGCGATTTCGTTCCAATTCACATTCCAAGTAATATTCGGCATGCTAATTACATTGCCGGTTGCCAAATTGAATTATCTGTTATAGTTTCCGAGATATGGACTATCGATAATTTACACCTTAGGCTCTGCTTCTAACTTGGGCCCAAATTGTAAAATGGTCTTATCTATTGGCGATTTCGTTCCAATTCACATTCCAAGTAGTATTCGGCATGCTAATTACATTGCGGTTGCCAAATTGCATTATCTCTTATAGTTTCCGAGATATGGACTATCGATAATTTACACCTTAGGCTCTGCTTCTAACTTGGGCCCAAATTGTAAAATGGTCTTATCTATTGGCGATTTCGTTCCAATTCACATTCCAAGTAATATTCGGCATGCTAATTACATTGCCGGTTGCCAAATTGCATTTTCTCTTATAGTTTCCGAGATATGGACTATCGATAATTTACACCTTAGGCTCTGCTTCTAACTTGGGCCCAAATTGTAAAATGGTCTTATCTATTGGCGATTTCGTTCCAATTCACATTCCAAGTAATATTCGGCATGCTAATTACATTGCCGGTTGCCAAATTGCATTATCTCTTGTAGTTTCCGAGATATGGACTATCGATAATTTACACCTTAGGCTCTGCTTCTAACTTGGGCCCAAATTGTAAAATCGCCTTATCTATTGGCGATTTCGTTCCAATTCACATTCCAAGTAATATTCGGCATGCTAATTACATTGCCGGTTGCCAAATTGCATTATCTCTTATAGTTTCCGAGATATGGACTATCGATAATTTACACCTTAGGCTCTGCTTCTAACTTGGGCCCAAATTGTAAATTGGTCTTATCTATTGGCGATTTCGTTCCAATTCACATTCCAAGTAATATCCGGCATGCTAATTACATTGCCGGTTGCCAAATTGAATTATCTCTTATAGTTTCCGAGATATGGACTATCGATAATTTACACCTTAGGCTCTGCTTCTAACTTGGGCCCAAATTGTAAAATGGTCTTACCTATTGGCGATTTCGTTCCAATTCACATTCCAAGTAATATTCGGCATGCTAATTACATTGCCGGTTGCGAAATTGCATTATCTCTTATAGTTTCCGAAATATGGACTATCGATTATTTACATCTTAGGCTCTGCTTCTAACTTGGGCCCAAATTGTAAAATGGCCTTATCTATTGCCGATTTCGTTCCAATTCACATTCCAAGTAATATTCGGCATGCTAATTACATTGCCGGTTGCCAAATTGCATTATCTCTTATAGTTTCCGAGATATGGACTATCGATAATTTACATCTTAGGCTCTGCTTCTAACTTGGGCCCAAATTTAAAATGGTCTTATCTATTGGCGATTTCGTTCCAATTCACATTCCAAGTAATATTCGGCATGCTAATTACATTGCCGGTTGCCAAATTGCATTATCTCTTATAGTTTCCGAGATATGGACTATCGATAATTTACACCTTAGGCTCTGCTTCTAACTTGGGCCCAAATTGTAAAATCGTCTTATCTATTGGCGATTTCGTTCCAATTCACATTCCAAGTAATATTCGGCATGCTAATTACATTGCCGGTTGCCAAATTGCATTATCTCTTATAGTTTCCGAGATATGGACTATCGATAATTTACACCTTAGGCTCTGCTTCTAACTTGGGCCCAAATTGTAAAATGGTCTTATCTATTGGCGATTTCGTTCCAATTCACATTCCAAGTAATATTCGGCATGCTAATTACATTGCCGGTTGCCAAATTGAATTATCTCTTATAGTTTCCGAGATATGGACTATCGATAATTTACACCTTAGGCTCTGCTTCTAACTTGGGCCCAAATTGTAAAATGGTCTTATCTATTGGCGATTTCGTTCCAATTCACATTCCAAGTAGTATTCGGCATGCTAATTACATTGCGGTTGCCAAATTGCATTATCTCTTATAGTTTCCGAGATATGGACTATCGATAATTTACACCTTAGGCTCTGCTTCTAACTTGGGCCCAAATTGTAAAATGGTCTTATCTATTGGCGATTTCGTTCCAATTCACATTCCAAGTAATATTCGGCATGCTAATTACATTGCCGGTTGCCAAATTGCATTTTCTCTTATAGTTTCCGAGATATGGACTATCGATAATTTACACCTTAGGCTCTGCTTCTAACTTGGGCCCAAATTGTAAAATGGTCTTATCTATTGGCGATTTCGTTCCAGTTCACATTCCAAGTAATATTCGGCATGCTAATTACATTGCCGGTTGCCAAATTGCATTACCTCTTATAGTTTCCGAGATATGGACTATCGATAATTTACACCTTAGGCTCTGCTTTTAACTTGGGCCCAAATTGTAAAATGGTCTTATCTATTGGCGATTTCGTTCCAATTCACTTTCCAAGTAATATTCGGCATGCAAATTACATTGCCGGTTGCCAAATTGCATTATCTCTTATAGTTTCCGAGATATGGACTATCGATAATTTACACCTCAGGCTCTGTTTCTAACTTGGGCCCAAATTGTAAAATGGTCTTATCTATTGGCGATTTCGTTCCAATTCACTCTCCAAGTAATATTCGGCATGCTAATTACATTGCCGGTTGCCAAATTGCATTATCTCTTATAGTTTCCGAGATATGGACTATCGATAATTTACACCTTAGGCTCTGCTTCTAACTTGGGCTCAAATTGTAAAATGGTCTTATCTATTGGCGATTTCGTTCCAATTCACAGTCCAAGTAATATTCGGCATGCTAATTGCATTGCCGGTTGCCAAATTGCATTATCTCTTATAGCTTCCGAGATATGGACTGTCGATAATTTACACCTTAGGCTCTGCTTCTAACTAGGGCCCAAATTGTAAAATGGTCTTATCTATTGGCGATTTCGTTCCAATTCACTCTCCAAGTAATATTCGGCATGCTAATTACATTGCCGGTTGCAAAATTGCATTATCTCTTATAGTTTCCGAGATATGGACTATCGATAATTTACACCTTAGGCTCTGCTTCTAACTTGGGCCCAAATTGTAAAATGGTCTTATCTATTGGCGTTTTGGTTCCAATTCACTTTCCAAGTAATATTCGGCATGCTAATTACATTGCCGGTTGCCAAATTGCATTATCTCTTATAGTTTCCGAGATATGGACTATCGATTATTTTTAACCTTAGGCTCTGCTTCTAACTTGGGCCCAAACTGTAAAATGGTCTTATCTATTGGCGATTTCGTTCCAATTCACATTCCAAGTAGTATTCGGCATGCTAATTAAATTGCCGGTTGCCAAATTGCATTATCTCTTATAGTTTCCGAGATATGGACTATCGATAATTTACACCTTAGGCTCTGCTTCTAACTTGTGCCCAAATTGTAAAATGGTCTTATCTATTGGCGATTTCGTTCCAATTCACATTCCAAGTAATATTCGGCATGCTAATTACATTGCCAGTTGCCAAATTGCATTATCTCTTATAGTTTCCGGGATATGGACTATGGATAATTTACACCTTAGGCTCTGCTTCTAACTAGGGCCCAAATTGTAAAATGGTCTTATCTATTGCCGATTTCGTTCCAATTCACATTCCAAGTAATATTCGGCATGCTAATTACATTGCCGGTTGCCAAATTGCATTATCTTTTATAGTTTCCGAGATATGGACTATCGATAATTTACACCTTAGGCTCTGCTTCTAACTTGGGCCCAAATTGTAAAATGGTCTTATCTATTGGCGATTTCATTCCAATTCACATTCCAAGTAATATTCGGCATGCTAATTACATTGCAGGTTGCCAAATTGCATTATCTCTTATAGTTTCCGAGATATGGACTATCGATAATTTACACCTTAGGCTCTGCTTCTAACTTGGGCCCAAATTGTAAAATGGTCTTATCTATTGGCGATTTCGTTCCAATTCACATTCCAAGTAATATTCGGCATGCTAATTACATTGCCGGTTGCCAAATTGCATTATCTCTTATAGTTTCCGAGATATGGACTATCGATAATTTACACCTTAGGCTCTGCTTCTAACTTGGGCCCAAATTGTAAAATCGTCTTATCTATTGGCGATTTCGTTCCAATTCACATTCCAAGTAATATTCGGCATGCTAATTACATTGCCGGTTGCCAAATTGCATTATCTCTTATAGTTTCCGAGATATGGACTATCGATAATTTTCACCTTAGGCTCTGCTTCTAACTTGGGCCCAAATTGTAAAATGGTCTTATCTATTGGCGATTTCGTTCCAATTCACATTCCAAGTAATATTCGGCATGCTAATTACATTGCCGGTTGCCAAATTGAATTATCTCTTATAGTTTCCGAGATATGGACTATCGATAATTTACACCTTAGGCTCTGCTTCTAACTTGGGCCCAAATTGTAAAATGGTCTTATCTATTGGCGATTTCGTTCCAATTCACATTCCAAGTAGTATTCGGCATGCTAATTACATTGCGGTTGCCAAATTGCATTATCTCTTATAGTTTCCGAGATATGGACTATCGATAATTTACACCTTAGGCTCTGCTTCTAACTTGGGCCCAAATTGTAAATTGGTCTTATCTATTGGCGATTTCGTTCCAATTCACATTCCAAGTAATATCCGGCATGCTAATTACATTGCCGGTTGCCAAATTGAATTATCTCTTATAGTTTCCGAGATATGGACTATCGATAATTTACACCTTAGGCTCTGCTTCTAACTTAGGCCCAAATTGTAAAATGGTCTTACCTATTGGCGATTTCGTTCCAATTCACATTCCAAGTAATATTCGGCATGCTAATTACATTGCCTGTTGCGAAATTGTATTATCTCTTATAGTTTCCGAGATATGGACTATCGATTATTTACATCTTAGGCTCTGCTTCTAACTTGGGCCCAAATTGTAAAATGGTCTTATCTATTGGCGATTTCGTTCCAATTCACATTCCAAGTAATATTCGGCATGCTAATTACATTGCCGGTTGCCAAATTGCATTATCTCTTATAGTTTCCGAGATATGGACTATCGATAATTTACATCTTAGGCTCTGCTTCTAACTTGGGCCCAAATTGTAAAATGGTCTTATCTATTGGCGATTTCGTTCCAATTCACATTCCAAGTAATATTCGGCATGCTAATTACATTGCCGGTTGCCAAATTGCATTATCTCTTATAGTTTCCGAGATATGGACTATCGATAATTTACACCTTAGGCTCTGCTTCTAACTTGGGCCCAAATTGTAAAATCGTCTTATCTATTGGCGATTTCGTTCCAATTCACATTCCAAGTAATATTCGGCATGCTAATTACATTGCCGGTTGCCAAATTGCATTATCTCTTATAGTTTCCGAGATATGGACTATCGATAATTTACACCTTAGGCTCTGCTTCTAACTTGGGCCCAAATTGTAAAATGGTCTTATCTATTGGCGATTTCGTTCCAATTCACATTCCAAGTAATATTCGGCATGCTAATTACATTGCCGGTTGCCAAATTGAATTATCTCTTATAGTTTCCGAGATATGGACTATCGATAATTTACACCTTAGGCTCTGCTTCTAACTTGGGCCCAAATTGTAAAATGGTCTTATCTATTGGCGATTTCGTTCCAATTCACATTCCAAGTAGTATTCGGCATGCTAATTACATTGCCGGTTGCCAAATTGCATTATCTCTTATAGTTTCCGAGATATGGACTATCGATAATTTACACCTTAGGCTCTGCTTCTAACTTGGGCCCAAATTGTAAAATGGTCTTATCTATTGGCGATTTCGTTCCAATTCACATTCCAAGTAATATTCGGCATGCTAATTACATTGCCAGTTGCCAAATTGCATTATCTCTTATAGTTTCCGAGATATGGACTATGGATAATTTACACCTTAGGCTCTGCTTCTAACTTGGGCCCAAATTGTAAAATGGTCTTATCTATTGGCGATTTCGTTCCAATTCACATTCCAAGTAATATTCGGCATGCTAATTACATTGCCGGTTGCCAAATTGCATTACCTCTTATAGTTTCCGAGATATGGACTATCGATAATTTACACCTTAGGCTCTGCTTTTAACTTGGGCCCAAATTGTAAAATGGTCTTATCTATTGGCGATTTCGTTCCAATTCACTTTCCAAGTAATATTCGGCATGCAAATTACATTGCCGGTTGCCAAATTGCATTATCTCTTATAGTTTCCGAGATATGGACTATCGATAATTTACACCTCAGGCTCTGTTTCTAACTTGGGCCCAAATTGTAAAATGGTCTTATCTATTGGCGATTTCGTTCCAATTCACTCTCCAAGTAATATTCGGCATGCTAATTACATTGCCGGTTGCCAAATTGCATTATCTCTTATAGTTTCCGAGATATGGACTATCGATAATTTACACCTTAGGCTCTGCTTCTAACTTGGGCTCAAATTGTAAAATGGTCTTATCTATTGGCGATATTGTTCCAATTCACAATCCAAGTAATATTCGGCATGCTAATTACATTGCCGGTTGCCAAATTGAATTATCTCTTATAGTTTCCGAGATATGGACTATCGATAATTTACACCTTAGGCTCTGCTTCTAACTTGGGCCCAAATTGTAAAATGGTCTTATCTATTGGCGATTTCGTTCCAATTCACATTCCAAGTAGTATTCGGCATGCTAATTACATTGCCGGTTGCCAAATTGCATTATCTCTTATAGTTTCCGAGATATGGACTATCGATAATTTACACCTTAGGCTCTGCTTCTAACTTGGGCCCAAATTGTAAAATGGTCTTATCTATTGGCGTTTTGGTTCCAATTCACTTTCCAAGTAATATTCGGCATGCTAATTACATTGCCGGTTGCCAAATTGCATTATCTCTTATAGTTTCCGAGATATGAACTATCGATAATTTACTCCTTAGGCTCTGCTTCTAACTTGGGCCCAAATTGTAAAATGGTCTTATCTATTGGCGATTTCGTTCCAATTCACATTCCAAGTAATATTCGGCATGCTAATTACATTGCCGGTTGCCAAATTGCATTATCTCTTATAGTTTCCGAGATATGGACTATCGATAATTTACACCTTAGGCTCTGCTTCTAACTTGGGCCCAAATTGTAAAATGGTCTTATCTATTGCCGATTTCGTTCCAATTCACATTCCAAGTAATATTCGGCATGCTAATTACATTGCCGGTTGCCAAATTGCATTATCTCTTATAGTTTCCGAGATATGGACTATCGATAATTTACACCTTAGGCTCTGCTTCTAACTTGGGCCCAAATTGTAAAATGGTCTTATCTAATAGCGATTTCGTTCCAATTCACATTCCAAGTAATATTCGGCATGCTAATTACATTGCCGGTTGCCAAATTGCATTATCTCTTATAGTTTCCGAGATATGGACTATCGATAATTTACACCTTAGGCTCTGCTTCTAACTTGGGCCCAAATTGTAAAATGGCCTTATCTATTGGCGATTTCGTTCCAATTCACATTCCTAGTAATATTCGGCATGCTAATTACATTGCCGGTTGCGAAATTGCATTATCTCTTATAGTTTCCGAGATATGGACTATCGGTTATTTACACCTTAGGCTCTGCTTTGTAACTTGGCCCCAAATTGTAAAATGGTCTTATCTATTGGCGATTTCGTTCCAATTCACATTCCAAGTAATATTCGGCATGCTAATTACATTGCCGGTTGCCAAATTGCATTATCTCTTATAGTTTCCGAGATATGGACTATCGATAATTTACACCTGCTTCTAACTTGGGCCCAAATTGTAATATGGTCTTATCTATTGGCGATTTCGTTCCAATTCACGTTCCAAGTAATATTCGGCATGCTAATTACATTGCTGGTTGCCAAATTGCATTATCTCTTATAGTTTCCGAGATATGGACTATCGATAATTTACACCTTAGGCTCTGCTTCTAACTTGGGCCCAAATTGTAAAATGGTCTTATCTATTGGCGATTTTGTTCCAATTCACATTCCAAGTAATATTCGGCATGCTAATTACATTGCCGGTTGCCAAATTGAATTATCTCTTATAGTTTCCGAGATATGGACTATCGATAATTTACACCTTAGGCTCTGCTTCTAACTTGGGCCCAAATTGTAAAATGGTCTTATCTATTGGCGATTTCGTTCCAATTCACATTCCAAGTAGTTACACCTTAGGCTCTGCTTCTAACTTGGGCCCAAATTGTAAAATGGTCTTATCTATTGGCTATTTCGTTCCAATTCACATTCCAAGTAATATTCGGCATGCTAATTACATTGCCGGTTGCCAAATTGCATTATCTCTTATAGTTTCCGAGATATGGACTATCGATAATTTACACCTTAGGCTCTGCTTCTAACTTGGGCCCAAATTGTAAAATGGTCTTATCTATTGGCGATTTCGTCCCAATTCACATTCCAAGTAATATTCGGCATGCTAATTACATTGCCAGTTGCGAAATTGCATTATCTCTTATAGTTTCCGAGATATGGACTATCGATAATTTACACCTTAGGCTCTGCTTCTAACTTGGGCCCAAATTGTAAAATGGTCTTATCTATTTCCGATTTCGTTCCAATTCACATTCCAAGTAATATTCGGCATGCTAATTACATTGCCGGTTGCCAAATTGAATTATCTCCCATAGTTTCCGAGATATGGACTATCGATAATTTACACCTTAGGCTCTGCTTCTAACTTGGGCCCAAATTGTAAAATGGTCTTACCTATTGGCGATTTCGTTCCAATTCACATTCCAAGTAATATTCGGCATGCTAATTACATTGCCGGTGGCCAAGTTGCATTATCTCTTATAGTTTCCGAGATATGGACTATCGATAATTTACACCTTAGTCTCTGCTTCTAACTTGGGCCCAAATTGTAAAATGGTCTTATCTATTGGCGATTTCGTTCCAATTCACATTCCAAGTAATATTCGGCATGCTAATTACATTGCCGGTTCCCAAATTGCATTATCTCTTATAGTTTCCGAGATATGGACTATCGATTATTTTTAACCTTAGGCTCTGCTTCTAACTTGGGCCCAAACTGTAAAATGGTCTTATCTATTGGCGATTTCGTTCCAATTCACATTCCAAGTAGTATTCGGCATGCTAATTAAATTGCCGGTTGCCAAATTGCATTATCTCTTATAGTTTCCGAGATATGGACTATCGATAATTTACACCTTAGGCTCTGCTTCTAACTTGTGCCCAAATTGTAAAATGGTCTTATCTATTGGCGATTTCGTTCCAATTCACATTCCAAGTAATATTCGGCATGCTAATTACATTGCCAGTTGCCAAATTGCATTATCTCTTATAGTTTCCGGGATATGGACTATGGATAATTTACACCTTAGGCTCTGCTTCTAACTAGGGCCCAAATTGTAAAATGGTCTTATCTATTGCCGATTTCGTTCCAATTCACATTCCAAGTAATATTCGGCATGCTAATTACATTGCCGGTTGCCAAATTGCATTATCTTTTATAGTTTCCGAGATATGGACTATCGATAATTTACACCTTAGGCTCTGCTTCTAACTTGGGCCCAAATTGTAAAATGGTCTTATCTATTGGCGATTTCATTCCAATTCACATTCCAAGTAATATTCGGCATGCTAATTACATTGCAGGTTGCCAAATTGCATTATCTCTTATAGTTTCCGAGATATGGACTATCGATAATTTACACCTTAGGCTCTGCTTCTAACTTGGGCCCAAATTGTAAAATGGTCTTATCTATTGGCGATTTCGTTCCAATTCACATTCCAAGTAATATTCGGCATGCTAATTACATTGCCGGTTGCCAAATTGCATTATCTCTTATAGTTTCCGAGATATGGACTATCGATAATTTACACCTTAGGCTCTGCTTCTAACTTGGGCCCAAATTGTAAAATCGTCTTATCTATTGGCGATTTCGTTCCAATTCACATTCCAAGTAATATTCGGCATGCTAATTACATTGCCGGTTGCCAAATTGCATTATCTCTTATAGTTTCCGAGATATGGACTATCGATAATTTTCACCTTAGGCTCTGCTTCTAACTTGGGCCCAAATTGTAAAATGGTCTTATCTATTGGCGATTTCGTTCCAATTCACATTCCAAGTAATATTCGGCATGCTAATTACATTGCCGGTTGCCAAATTGAATTATCTCTTATAGTTTCCGAGATATGGACTATCGATAATTTACACCTTAGGCTCTGCTTCTAACTTGGGCCCAAATTGTAAAATGGTCTTATTTATTGGCGATTTCGTTCCAATTCACATTCCAAGTAGTATTCGGCATGCTAATTACATTGCGGTTGCCAAATTGCATTATCTCTTATAGTTTCCGAGATATGGACTATCGATAATTTACACCTTAGGCTCTGCTTCTAACTTGGGCCCAAATTGTAAATTGGTCTTATCTATTGGCGATTTCGTTCCAATTCACATTCCAAGTAATATCCGGCATGCTAATTACATTGCCGGTTGCCAAATTGAATTATCTCTTATAGTTTCCGAGATATGGACTATCGATAATTTACACCTTAGGCTCTGCTTCTAACTTAGGCCCAAATTGTAAAATGGTCTTACCTATTGGCGATTTCGTTCCAATTCACATTCCAAGTAATATTCGGCATGCTAATTACATTGCCGGTTGCGAAATTGTATTATCTCTTATAGTTTCCGAGATATGGACTATCGATTATTTACATCTTAGGCTCTGCTTCTAACTTGGGCCCAAATTGTAAAATGGTCTTATCTATTGGCGATTTCGTTCCAATTCACATTCCAAGTAATATTCGGCATGCTAATTACATTGCCGGTTGCCAAATTGCATTATCTCTTATAGTTTCCGAGATATGGGCTATCGATAATTTACATCTTAGGCTCTGCTTCTAACTTGGGCCCAAATTGTAAAATGGTCTTATCTATTGGCGATTTCGTTCCAATTCACATTCCAAGTAATATTCGGCATGCTAATTACATTGCCGGTTGCCAAATTGCATTATCTCTTATAGTTTCCGAGATATGGACTATCGATAATTTACACCTTAGGCTCTGCTTCTAACTTGGGCCCAAATTGTAAAATCGTCTTATCTATTGGCGATTTCGTTCCAATTCACATTCCAAGTAATATTCGGCATGCTAATTACATTGCCGGTTGCCAAATTGCATTATCTCTTATAGTTTCCGAGATATGGACTATCGATAATTTACACCTTAGGCTCTGCTTCTAACTTGGGCCCAAATTGTAAAATGGTCTTATCTATTGGCGATTTCGTTCCAATTCACATTCCAAGTAATATTCGGCATGCTAATTACATTGCCGGTTGCCAAATTGAATTATCTCTTATAGTTTCCGAGATATGGACTATCGATAATTTACACCTTAGGCTCTGCTTCTAACTTGGGCCCAAATTGTAAAATGGTCTTATCTATTGGCGATTTCGTTCCAATTCACATTCCAAGTAGTATTCGGCATGCTAATTACATTGCCGGTTGCCAAATTGCATTATCTCTTATAGTTTCCGAGATATGGACTATCGATAATTTACACCTTAGGCTCTGCTTCTAACTTGGGCCCAAATTGTAAAATGGTCTTATCTATTGGCGATTTCGTTCCAATTCACATTCCAAGTAATATTCGGCATGCTAATTACATTGCCAGTTGCCAAATTGCATTATCTCTTATAGTTTCCGAGATATGGACTATCGATAATTTACACCTTAGGCTCTGCTTTTAACTTGGGCCCAAATTGTAAAATGGTCTTATCTATTGGCGATTTCGTTCCAATTCACTTTCCAAGTAATATTCGGCATGCAAATTACATTGCCGGTTGCCAAATTGCATTATCTCTTATAGTTTCCGAGATATGGACTATCGATAATTTACACCTCAGGCTCTGTTTCTAACTTGGGCCCAAATTGTAAAATGGTCTTATCTATTGGCGATTTCGTTCCAATTCACTCTCCAAGTAATATTCGGCATGCTAATTACATTGCCGGTTGCCAAATTGCATTATCTCTTATAGTTTCCGAGATATGGACTATCGATAATTTACACCTTAGGCTCTGCTTCTAACTTGGGCTCAAATTGTAAAATGGTCTTATCTATTGGCGATATTGTTCCAATTCACAATCCAAGTAATATTCGGCATGCTAATTACATTGCCGGTTGCCAAATTGAATTATCTCTTATAGTTTCCGAGATATGGACTATCGATAATTTACACCTTAGGCTCTGCTTCTAACTTGGGCCCAAATTGTAAAATGGTCTTATCTATTGGCGATTTCGTTCCAATTCACATTCCAAGTAGTATTCGGCATGCTAATTACATTGCCGGTTGCCAAATTGCATTATCTCTTATAGTTTCCGAGATATGGACTATCGATAATTTACACCTTAGGCTCTGCTTCTAACTTGGGCCCAAATTGTAAAATGGTCTTATCTATTGGCGTTTTGGTTCCAATTCACTTTCCAAGTAATATTCGGCATGCTAATTACATTGCCGGTTGCCAAATTGCATTATCTCTTATAGTTTCCGAGATATGAACTATCGATAATTTACTCCTTAGGCTCTGCTTCTAACTTGGGCCCAAATTGTAAAATGGTCTTATCTATTGGCGATTTCGTTCCAATTCACATTCCAAGTAATATTCGGCATGCTAATTACATTGCCGGTTGCCAAATTGCATTATCTCTTATAGTTTCCGAGATATGGACTATCGATAATTTACACCTTAGGCTCTGCTTCTAACTTGGGCCCAAATTGTAAAATGGTCTTATCTATTGCCGATTTCGTTCCAATTCACATTCCAAGTAATATTCGGCATGCTAATTACATTGCCGGTTGCCAAATTGCATTATCTCTTATAGTTTCCGAGATATGGACTATCGATAATTTACACCTTAGGCTCTGCTTCTAACTTGGGCCCAAATTGTAAAATGGTCTTATCTAATAGCGATTTCGTTCCAATTCACATTCCAAGTAATATTCGGCATGCTAATTACATTGCCGGTTGCCAAATTGCATTATCTCTTATAGTTTCCGAGATATGGACTATCGATAATTTACACCTTAGGCTCTGCTTCTAACTTGGGTCCAAATTGTAAAATGGCCTTATCTATTGGCGATTTCGTTCCAATTCACATTCCAAGTAATATTCGGCATGCTAATTACATTGCCGGTTGCGAAATTGCATTATCTCTTATAGTTTCCGAGATATGGACTATCGGTTATTTACACCTTAGGCTCTGCTTTGTAACTTGGCCCCAAATTGTAAAATGGTCTTATCTATTGGCGATTTCGTTCCAATTCACATTCCAAGTAATATTCGGCATGCTAATTACATTGCCGGTTGCCAAATTGCATTATCTCTTATAGTTTCCGAGATATGGACTATCGATAATTTACACCTGCTTCTAACTTGGGCCCAAATTGTAATATGGTCTTATCTATTGGCGATTTCGTTCCAATTCACGTTCCAAGTAATATTCGGCATGCTAATTACATTGCTGGTTGCCAAATTGCATTATCTCTTATAGTTTCCGAGATATGGACTATCGATAATTTACACCTTAGGCTCTGCTTCTAACTTGGGCCCAAATTGTAAAATGGTCTTATCTATTGGCGATTTTGTTCCAATTCACATTCCAAGTAATATTCGGCATGCTAATTACATTGCCGGTTGCCAAATTGAATTATCTCTTATAGTTTCCGAGATATGGACTATCGATAATTTACACCTTAGGCTCTGCTTCTAACTTGGGCCCAAATTGTAAAATGGTCTTATCTATTGGCGATTTCGTTCCAATTCACATTCCAAGTAATTACACCTTAGGCTCTGCTTCTAACTTGGGCCCAAATTGTAAAATGGTCTTATCTATTGGCGATTTCGTTCCAATTCACATTCCAAGTAATATTCGGCATGCTAATTACATTGCCGGTTGCCAAATTGCATTATCTCTTATAGTTTCCGAGATATGGACTATCGATAATTTACACCTTAGGCTCTGCTTCTAACTTGGGCCCAAATTGTAAAATGGTCTTATCTATTGGCGATTTCGTCCCAATTCACATTCCAAGTAATATTCGGCATGCTAATTACATTGCCAGTTGCGAAATTGCATTATCTCTTATAGTTTCCGAGATATGGACTATCGATAATTTACACCTTAGGCTCTGCTTCTAACTTGGGCCCAAATTGTAAAATGGTCTTATCTATTGGCGATTTCGTTCCAATTCACATTCCAAGTAATATTCGGCATGCTAATTACATTGCCGGTTGCCAAATTGCATTATCTCTTATAGTTTCCGAGATATGGACTATCGATAATTTACACCTTAGGCTCTGCTTCTAACTTGGGCCCAAATTGTAAAATGGTCTTATCTATTGGCGATTTCGTTCCAATTCACATTCCAAGTAATATTCGGCATGCTAATTACATTGCCGGTTGCCAAATTGCATTATCTCTTATAGTTTCCGAGATATGGACTATCGATAATTTACACCTTAGGCTCTGCATCTAACTTGGGCCCAAATTGTAAAGTGGTCTTATCTATTGGCGATTTCGTTCCAATTCACATTCCATGTAATATTCGGCATGCTAATTACATTGCCGGTTGCCAAATTGCATTATCTCTTATAGTTTCCGAGATATGGACTATCGATAATTTACACCTTAGGCTCTGCTTCTAACTTGGGCCCAAATTGTAAAATGGTCTTATCTATTGGCGATTTCGTTCCAATTCACACTCCAAGTAATATTCGGCATGCTAATTACATTGCCGGTTGCGAAATTGCATTATCACTTATAGTTTCCGAGATATATACTATCAATAATTTACACCTTAGGCTCTGCTTCTAACTTGGGCCCAAATTGTAAAATGGTCTTATCTATTGGCGATTTCGTTCCAATTCACATTCCAAGTAATATTCGGCATGCTAATTACATTGCCGGTTGCCAAATTGCATTATCTCTTATAGTTTCCGAGATATGGACTATGGATAATTTACACCTTAGGCTCTGCTTCTAACTTGGGCCCAAATTGTAAAATGGTCTTATCTATTGGCGATTTCGTTCCAATTCACATTCCAAGTAATATTCGGCATGCTAATTACATTGCCGGTTGCCAAATTGCATTATCTCTTATAGTTTCCGAGATATGGACTATCGATAATTTACACCTTAGGCTCTGCTTCTAACTTGGGCCCAAATTGTAAAATGGTCTTATCTATTGGCGATTTCGTTCCAATTCACATTCCAAGTAATATTCGGCATGCTAATTACATTGCCGGTTGCCAAATTGCATTATCTCTTATAGTTTCCGAGATATGGACTATCGATAATTTACACCTTAGGCTCTGCTTCTAACTTGGGCCCAAATTGTAAAATGGTCTTCTCTATTGGCGATTTCGTTCCAATTCACATTCCAAGTAATATTCGGCATGCTAATTACATTGCCGGTTGCCAAATTGCATTATCTCTTATAGTTTCCGAGATATGGACTATCGATAATTTACACCTTAGGCTCTGCTTCTAACTTGGGCCCAAACTGTAACATGGTCTTATCTATTGGCGATTTCGTTCCAATTCACATTCCAAGTAGTATTCGGCATGCTAATTACATTGCCGGTTGCCAAATTGCATTATCTCTTATAGTTTCCGAGATATGGACTATCGATAATTTACACCTTAGGCTCTGCTTCTAACTTGGGCCCAAATTGTAAAATGGCCTTATCTATTGGCGATTTCGTTCCAATTCACATTCCAAGTAATATTCGGCATGCTAATTACATTGCCGGTTGCGAAATTGCATTATCTCTTATAGTTTCCGAGATATGGACTATCGGTTATTTACACCTTAGGCTCTGCTTTGTAACTTGGCCCCAAATTGTAAAATGGTCTTATCTATTGGCGATTTCGTTCCAATTCACATTCCAAGTAATATTCGGCATGCTAATTACATTGCCGGTTGCCAAATTGCATTATCTCTTATAGTTTCCGAGATATGGACTATCGATAATTTACACCTGCTTCTAACTTGGGCCCAAATTGTAATATGGTCTTATCTATTGGCGATTTCGTTCCAATTCACGTTCCAAGTAATATTCGGCATGCTAATTAAATTGCTGGTTGCCAAATTGCATTATCTCTTATAGTTTCCGAGATATGGACTATCGATAATTTACACCTTAGGCTCTGCTTCTAACTTGGGCCCAAATTGTAAAATGGTCTTATCTATTGGCGATTTTGTTCCAATTCACATTCCAAGTAATATTCGGCATGCTAATTACATTGCCGGTTGCCAAATTGAATTATCTCTTATAGTTTCCGAGATATGGACTATCGATAATTTACACCTTAGGCTCTGCTTCTAACTTGGGCCCAAATTGTAAAATGGTCTTATCTATTGGCGATTTCGTTCCAATTCACATTCCAAGTAATTACACCTTAGGCTCTGCTTCTAACTTGGGCCCAAATTGTAAAATGGTCTTATCTATTGGCGATTTCGTTCCAATTCACATTCCAAGTAATATTCGGCATGCTAATTACATTGCCGGTTGCCAAATTGCATTATCTCTTATAGTTTCCGAGATATGGACTATCGATAATTTACACCTTAGGCTCTGCTTCTAACTTGGGCCCAAATTGTAAAATGGTCTTATCTATTGGCGATTTCGTCCCAATTCACATTCCAAGTAATATTCGGCATGCTAATTACATTGCCAGTTGCGAAATTGCATTATCTCTTATAGTTTCCGAGATATGGACTATCGATAATTTACACCTTAGGCTCTGCTTCTAACTTGGGCCCAAATTGTAAAATGGTCTTATCTATTGGCGATTTCGTTCCAATTCACATTCCAAGTAATATTCGGCATGCTAATTACATTGCCGGTTGCCAAATTGCATTATCTCTTATAGTTTCCGAGATATGGACTATCGATAATTTACACCTTAGGCTCTGCTTCTAACTTGGGCCCAAATTGTAAAATGGTCTTATCTATTGGCGATTTCGTTCCAATTCACATTCCAAGTAATATTCGGCATGCTAATTACATTGCCGGTTGCCAAATTGCATTATCTCTTATAGTTTCCGAGATATGGACTATCGATAATTTACACCTTAGGCTCTGCATCTAACTTGGGCCCAAATTGTAAAGTGGTCTTATCTATTGGCGATTTCGTTCCAGTTCACATTCCAAGTAATATTCGGCATGCTAATTACATTGCCGGTTGCCAAATTGCATTATCTCTTATAGTTTCCGAGATATGGACTATCGATAATTTACACCTTAGGCTCTGCTTCTAACTTGGGCCCAAATTGTAAAATGGTCTTATCTATTGGCGATTTCGTTCCAATTCACACTCCAAGTAATATTCGGCATGCTAATTACATTGCCGGTTGCGAAATTGCATTATCACTTATAGTTTCCGAGATATATACTATCAATAATTTACACCTTAGGCTCTGCTTCTAACTTGGACCCAAATTGTAAAATGGTCTTATCTATTGGCGATTTCGTTCCAATTCACATTCCAAGTAATATTCGGCATGCTAATTACATTGCCGGTTGCCAAATTGCATTATCTCTTATAGTTTCCGAGATATGGACTATGGATAATTTACACCTTAGGCTCTGCTTCTAACTTGGGCCCAAATTGTAAAATGGTCTTATCTATTGGCGATTTCGTTCCAATTCACATTCCAAGTAATATTCGGCATGCTAATTACATTGCCCGTTGCCAAATTGCATTATCTCTTATAGTTTCCGAGATATGGACTATCGATAATTTACACCTTAGGCTCTGCTTCTAACTTGGGCCCAAATTGTAAAATGGTCTTATCTATTGGCGATTTCGTTCCAATTCACATTCCAAGTAATATTCGGCATGCTAATTACATTGCCGGTTGCCAAATTGCATTATCTCTTATAGTTTCCGAGATATGGACTATCGATAATTTACACCTTAGGCTCTGCTTCTAACTTGGGCCCAAATTGTAAAATGGTCTTCTCTATTGGCAATTTCGTTCCAATTCACATTCCAAGTAATATTCGGCATGCTAATTACATTGCCGGTTGCCAAATTGCATTATCTCTTATAGTTTCCGAGATATGGACTATCGATAATTTACACCTTAGGCTCTGCTTCTAACTTGGGCCCAAACTGTAACATGGTCTTATCTATTGGCGATTTCGTTCCAATTCACATTCCAAGTAGTATTCGGCATGCTAATTACATTGCCGGTTGCCAAATTGCATTATCTCTTATAGTTTCCGAGATATGGACTATCGATAATTTACACCTTAGGCTCTGCTTCTAACTTGGGCCCAAATTGTAAAATGGTCTTATCTATTGGCGATTTCGTTCCAATTCACATTCCAAGTAATATTCGGCATGCTAATTACATTGCCGGTTGCCAAATTGCATTTTCTCTTATAGTTTCCGAGATATGGACTATCGATAATTTACACCTTAGGCTCTGCTTCTAACTTGGGCCCAAATTGTAAAATGGTCTTATCTATTGGCGATTTCGTTCCAATTCACATTCCAAGTAATATTCGGCATGCTAATTACATTGCCGGTTGCCAAATTGCATTTTCTCTTATAGTTTCCGAGATATGGACTATCGATAATTTACACCTTAGGCTCTGCTTCTAACTTGGGCCCAAATTGTAAAATCGCCTTATCTATTGGCGATTTCGTTCCAATTCACATTCCAAGTAATATTCGGCATGCTAATTACATTGCCGGTTGCCAAATTGCATTATCTCTTATAGTTTCCGAGATATGGACTATCGATAATTTACACCTTAGGCTCTGCTTCTAACTTGGGCCCAAATTGTAAATTGGTCTTATCTATTGGCGATTTCGTTCCAATTCACATTCCAAGTAATATCCGGCATGCTAATTACATTGCCGGTTGCCAAATTGAATTATCTCTTATAGTTTCCGAGATATGGACTATCGATAATTTACACCTTAGGCTCTGCTTCTAACTTGGGCCCAAATTGTAAAATGGTCTTACCTATTGGCGATTTCGTTCCAATTCACATTCCAAGTAATATTCGGCATGCTAATTACATTGCCGGTTGCGAAATTGCATTATCTCTTATAGTTTCCGAGATATGGACTATCGATTATTTACATCTTAGGCTCTGCTTCTAACTTGGGCCCAAATTGTAAAATGGTCTTATCTATTGGCGATTTCGTTCCAATTCACATTCCAAGTAATATTCGGCATGCTAATTACATTGCCGGTTGCCAAATTGCATTATCTCTTATAGTTTCCGAGATATGGACTATCGATAATTTACATCTTAGGCTCTGCTTCTAACTTGGGCCCAAATTGTAAAATGGTCTTATCTATTGGCGATTTCGTTCCAATTCACATTCCAAGTAATATTCGGCATGCTAATTACATTGCCGGTTGCCAAATTGCATTATCTCTTATAGTTTCCGAGATATGGACTATCGATAATTTACACCTTAGGCTCTGCTTCTAACTTGGGCCCAAATTGAAAAATCGTCTTATCTATTGGCGATTTCGTTCCAATTCACATTCCAAGTAATATTCGGCATGCTAATTACATTGCCGGTTGCCAAATTGCATTATCTCTTATAGTTTCCGAGATATGGACTATCGATAATTTACACCTTAGGCTCTGCTTCTAACTTGGGCCCAAATTGTAAAATGGTCTTATCTATTGGCGATTTCGTTCCAATTCACATTCCAAGTAATATTCGGCATGCTAATTACATTGCCGGTTGCCAAATTGAATTATCTCTTAAAGTTTCCGAGATATGGACTATCGATAATTTACACCTTAGGCTCTGCTTCTAACTTGGGCCCAAATTGTAAAATGGTCTTATCTATTGGCGATTTCGTTCCAATTCACATTCCAAGTAGTATTCGGCATGCTAATTACATTGCCGGTTGTCAAATTGCATTATCTCTTATAGTTTCCGAGATATGGACTATCGATAATTTACACCTTAGGCTCTGCTTCTAACTTGGGCCCAAATTGTAAAATGGTCTTATCTATTGGCGATTTCGTTCCAATTCACATTCCAAGTAATATTCGGCATGCTAATTACATTGCCAGTTGCCAAATTGCATTATCTCTTATAGTTTCCGAGATATGGACTATGGATAATTTACACCTTAGGCTCTGCTTCTAACTTGGGCCCAAATTGTAAAATGGTCTTATCTATTGGCGATTTCGTTCCAATTCACATTCCAAGTAATATTCGGCATGCTAATTACATTGCCGGTTGCCAAATTGCATTACCTCTTATAGTTTCCGAGATATGGACTATCGATAATTTACACCTTAGGCTCTGCTTTTAACTTGGGCCCAAATTGTAAAATGGTCTTATCTATTGGCGATTTCGTTCCTATTCACTTTCCAAGTAATATTCGGCATGCAAATTACATTGCCGGTTGCCAAATTGCATTATCTCTTATAGTTTCCGAGATATGGACTATCGATAATTTACACCTCAGGCTCTGTTTCTAACTTGGGCCCAAATTGTAAAATGGTCTTATCTATTGGCGATTTCGTTCCAATTCACTCTCCAAGTAATATTCGGCATGCTAATTACATTGCCGGTTGCCAAATTGCATTATCTCTTATAGTTTCCGAGATATGGACTATCGATAATTTACACCTTAGGCTCTGCTTCTAACTTGGGCTCAAATTGTAAAATGGTCTTATCTATTGGCGATTTCGTTCCAATTCACAGTCCAAGTAATATTCGGCATGCTAATTGCATTGCCGGTTGCCAAATTGCATTATCTCTTATAGCTTCCGAGATATGGACTGTCGATAATTTACACCTTAGGCTCTGCTTCTAACTTGGGCCCAAATTGTAAAATGGTCTTATCTATTGGCGATTTCGTTCCAATTCACTTTCCAAGTAATATTCGGCATGCTAATTACATTGCCGGTTGCAAAATTGCATTATCTCTTATAGTTTCCGAGATATGGACTATCGATAATTTACACCTTAGGCTCTGCTTCTAACTTGGGCCCAAATTGAAAATGGTCTTATCTATTGGCGTTTTGGTTCCAATTCACTTTCCAAGTAATATTCGGCATGCTAATTACATTGCCGGTTGCCAAATTGCATTATCTCTTATAGTTTCCGAGATATGAACTATCGATAATTTACTCCTTAGGCTCTGCTTCTAACTTGGGCCCAAATTGTAAAATGGTCTTATCTATTGGTGATTTCGTTCCAATTCACATTCCAAGTAATATTCGGCATGCTAATTACATTGCCGGTTGCCAAATTGCATTATCTCTTATAGTTTCCGAGATATGGACTATCGATAATTTACACCTTAGGCTCTGCTTCTAACTTGGGCCCAAATTGTAAAATGGTCTTATCTATTGCCGATTTCGTTCCAATTCACATTCCAAGTAATATTCGGCATGCTAATTACATTGCCGGTTGCCAAATTGCATTATCTCTTATAGTTTCCGAGATATGGACTATCGATAATTTACACCTTAGGCTCTGCTTCTAACTTGGGCCCAAATTGTAAAATGGTCTTATCTAATAGCGATTTCGTTCCAATTCACATTCCAAGTAATATTCGGCATGCTAATTACATTGCCGGTTGCCAAATTGCATTATCTCTTATAGTTTCAGAGATATGGACTATCGATAATTTACACCTTAGGCTCTGCTTCTAACTTGGGCCCAAATTGTAAAATGGTCTTATCTATTGGCGATTTCGTTCCAATTCACATTCCAAGTAATATTCGGCATGCTAATTACATTGCCGGTTGCCAAATTGCATTATCTCTTATAGTTTCCGAGATATGGACTATCAATAATTTACACCTTAGGCTCTGCTTCTAACTTGGGCCCAAATTGTAAAATGGTCTTATCTATTGGCGATTTCGTTCCAATTCACATTCCAAGTAATATTCGGCATGCTAATTACATTGCCGGTTGCCAAATTGCATTATCTCTTATAGTTTCCGAGATATGGACTATCGATAATTTACACCTTAGGCTCTGCTTCTAACTTGGGCCCAAATTGTAAAATGGTCTTATCTATTTCCGATTTCGTTCCAATTCACATTCCAAGTAATATTCGGCATGCTAATTACATTGCCGGTTGCCAAATTGAATTATCTCCCATAGTTTCCGAGATATGGACTATCGATAATTTACACCTTAGGCTCTGCTTCTAACTTGGGCCCAAATTGTAAAATGGTCTTACCTATTGGCGATTTCGTTCCAATTCACATTCCAAGTAATATTCGGCATGCTAATTACATTGCCGGTGGCCAAGTTGCATTATCTCTTATAGTTTCCGAGATATGGACTATCGATAATTTACACCTTAGTCTCTGCTTCTAACTTGGGCCCAAATTGTAAAATGGTCTTATCTATTGGCGATTTCGTTCCAATTCACATTCCAAGTAATATTCGGCATGCTAATTACATTGCCGGTTCCCAAATTGCATTATCTCTTATAGTTTCCGAGATATGGACTATCGATTATTTTTAACCTTAGGCTCTGCTTCTAACTTGGGCCCAAACTGTAAAATGGTCTTATCTATTGGCGATTTCGTTCCAATTCACATTCCAAGTAGTATTCGGCATGCTAATTAAATTGCCGGTTGCCAAATTGCATTATCTCTTATAGTTTCCGAGATATGGACTATCGATAATTTACACCTTAGGCTCTGCTTCTAACTTGGGCCCAAATTGTAAAATGGTCTTATCTATTGGCGATTTCGTTCCAATTCACATTCCAAGTAATATTCGGCATGCTAATTACATTGCCAGTTGCCAAATTGCATTATCTCTTATAGTTTCCGGGATATGGACTATGGATAATTTACACCTTAGGCTCTGCTTCTAACTTGGACCCAAATTGTAAAATGGTCTTATCTATTGCCGATTTCGTTCCAATTCACATTCCAAGTAATATTCGGCATGCTAATTACATTGCCGGTTGCCAAATTGCATTATCTTTTATAGTTTCCGAGATATGGACTATCGATAATTTACACCTTAGGCTCTGCTTCTAACTTGGGCCCAAATTGTAAAATGGTCTTATCTATTGGCGATTTCATTCCAATTCACATTCCAAGTAATATTCGGCATGCTAATTACATTGCAGGTTGCCAAATTGCATTATCTCTTATAGTTTCCGAGATATGGACTATCGATAATTTACACCTTAGGCTCTGCTTCTAACTTGGGCCCAAATTGTAAAATGGTCTTATCTATTGGCGATTTCGTTCCAATTCACATTCCAAGTAATATTCGGCATGCTAATTACATTGCCGGTTGCCAAATTGTATTATCTCTTATAGTTTCCGAGATATGGACTATCGATTATTTACATCTTAGGCTCTGCTTCTAACTTGGGCCCAAATTGTAAAATGGTCTTATCTATTGGCGATTTCGTTCCAATTCACATTCCAAGTAATATTCGGCATGCTAATTACATTGCCGGTTGCCAAATTGCATTATCTCTTATAGTTTCCGAGATATGGACTATCGATAATTTACATCTTAGGCTCTGCTTCTAACTTGGGCCCAAATTGTAAAATGGTCTTATCTATTGGCGATTTCGTTCCAATTCACATTCCAAGTAATATTCGGCATGCTAATTACATTGCCGGTTGCCAAATTGCATTATCTCTTATAGTTTCCGAGATATGGACTATCGATAATTTACACCTTAGGCTCTGCTTCTAACTTGGGCCCAAATTGAAAAATCGTCTTATCTATTGGCGATTTCGTTCCAATTCACATTCCAAGTAATATTCGGCATGCTAATTACATTGCCGGTTGCCAAATTGCATTATCTCTTATAGTTTCCGAGATATGGACTATCGATAATTTACACCTTAGGCTCTGCTTCTAACTTGGGCCCAAATTGTAAAATGGTCTTATCTATTGGCGATTTCGTTCCAATTCACATTCCAAGTAATATTCGGCATGCTAATTACATTGCCGGTTGCCAAATTGAATTATCTCTTAAAGTTTCCGAGATATGGACTATCGATAATTTACACCTTAGGCTCTGCTTCTAACTTGGGCCCAAATTGTAAAATGGTCTTATCTATTGGCGATTTCGTTCCAATTCACATTCCAAGTAGTATTCGGCATGCTAATTACATTGCCGGTTGCCAAATTGCATTATCTCTTATAGTTTCCGAGATATGGACTATCGATAATTTACACCTTAGGCTCTGCTTCTAACTTGGGCCCAAATTGTAAAATGGTCTTATCTATTGGCGATTTCGTTCCAATTCACATTCCAAGTAATATTCGGCATGCTAATTACATTGCCAGTTGCCAAATTGCATTATCTCTTATAGTTTCCGAGATATGGACTATGGATAATTTACACCTTAGGCTCTGCTTCTAACTTGGGCCCAAATTGTAAAATGGTCTTATCTATTGGCGATTTCGTTCCAATTCACATTCCAAGTAATATTCGGCATGCTAATTACATTGCCGGTTGCCAAATTGCATTACCTCTTATAGTTTCCGAGATATGGACTATCGATAATTTACACCTTAGGCTCTGCTTTTAACTTGGGCCCAAATTGTAAAATGGTCTTATCTATTGGCGATTTCGTTCCAATTCACTTTCCAAGTAATATTCGGCATGCAAATTACATTGCCGGTTGCCAAATTGCATTATCTCTTATAGTTTCCGAGATATGGACTATCGATAATTTACACCTCAGGCTCTGTTTCTAACTTGGGCCCAAATTGTAAAATGGTCTTATCTATTGGCGATTTCGTTCCAATTCACTCTCCAAGTAATATTCGGCATGCTAATTACATTGCCGGTTGCCAAATTGCATTATCTCTTATAGTTTCCGAGATATGGACTATCGATAATTTACACCTTAGGCTCTGCTTCTAACTTGGGCTCAAATTGTAAAATGGTCTTATCTATTGGCGATTTCGTTCCAATTCACAGTCCAAGTAATATTCGGCATGCTAATTGCATTGCCGGTTGCCAAATTGCATTATCTCTTATAGCTTCCGAGATATGGACTGTCGATAATTTACACCTTAGGCTCTGCTTCTAACTTGGGCCCAAATTGTAAAATGGTCTTATCTATTGGCGATTTCGTTCCAATTCACTTTCCAAGTAATATTCGGCATGCTAATTACATTGCCGGTTGCAAAATTGCATTATCTCTTATAGTTTCCGACATATGGACTATCGATAATTTACACCTTAGGCTCTGCTTCTAACTTGGGCCCAAATTGAAAATGGTCTTATCTATTGGCGTTTTGGTTCCAATTCACTTTCCAAGTAATATTCGGCATGCTAATTACATTGCCGGTTGCCAAATTGCATTATCTCTTATAGTTTCCGAGATATGAACTATCGATAATTTACTCCTTAGGCTCTGCTTCTAACTTGGGCCCAAATTGTAAAATGGTCTTATCTATTGGTGATTTCGTTCCAATTCACATTCCAAGTAATATTCGGCATGCTAATTACATTGCCGGTTGCCAAATTGCATTATCTCTTATAGTTTCCGAGATATGGACTATCGATAATTTACACCTTAGGCTCTGCTTCTAACTTGGGCCCAAATTGTAAAATGGTCTTATCTATTGCCGATTTCGTTCCAATTCACATTCCAAGTAATATTCGGCATGCTAATTACATTGCCGGTTGCCAAATTGCATTATCTCTTATAGTTTCCGAGATATGGACTATCGATAATTTACACCTTAGGCTCTGCTTCTAACTTGGGCCCAAATTGTAAAATGGTCTTATCTAATAGCGATTTCGTTCCAATTCACATTCCAAGTAATATTCGGCATGCTAATTACATTGCCGGTTGCCAAATTGCATTATCTCTTATAGTTTCAGAGATATGGACTATCGATAATTTACACCTTAGGCTCTGCTTCTAACTTGGGCCCAAATTGTAAAATGGTCTTATCTATTGGCGATTTCGTTCCAATTCACATTCCAAGTAATATTCGGCATGCTAATTACATTGCCGGTTGCCAAATTGCATTATCTCTTATAGTTTCCGAGATATGGACTATCAATAATTTACACCTTAGGCTCTGCTTCTAACTTGGGCCCAAATTGTAAAATGGTCTTATCTATTGGCGATTTCGTTCCAATTCACATTCCAAGTAATATTCGGCATGCTAATTACATTGCCGGTTGCCAAATTGCATTATCTCTTATAGTTTCCGAGATATGGACTATCGATAATTTACACCTTAGGCTCTGCTTCTAACTTGGGCCCAAATTGTAAAATGGTCTTATCTATTTCCGATTTCGTTCCAATTCACATTCCAAGTAATATTCGGCATGCTAATTACATTGCCGGTTGCCAAATTGAATTATCTCCCATAGTTTCCGAGATATGGACTATCGATAATTTACACCTTAGGCTCTGCTTCTAACTTGGGCCCAAATTGTAAAATGGTCTTACCTATTGGCGATTTCGTTCCAATTCACATTCCAAGTAATATTCGGCATGCTAATTACATTGCCGGTGGCCAAGTTGCATTATCTCTTATAGTTTCCGAGATATGGACTATCGATAATTTACACCTTAGTCTCTGCTTCTAACTTGGGCCCAAATTGTAAAATGGTCTTATCTATTGGCGATTTCGTTCCAATTCACATTCCAAGTAATATTCGGCATGCTAATTACATTGCCGGTTCCCAAATTGCATTATCTCTTATAGTTTCCGAGATATGGACTATCGATTATTTTTAACCTTAGGCTCTGCTTCTAACTTGGGCCCAAACTGTAAAATGGTCTTATCTATTGGCGATTTCGTTCCAATTCACATTCCAAGTAGTATTCGGCATGCTAATTAAATTGCCGGTTGCCAAATTGCATTATCTCTTATAGTTTCCGAGATATGGACTATCGATAATTTACACCTTAGGCTCTGCTTCTAACTTGGGCCCAAATTGTAAAATGGTCTTATCTATTGGCGATTTCGTTCCAATTCACATTCCAAGTAATATTCGGCATGCTAATTACATTGCCAGTTGCCAAATTGCATTATCTCTTATAGTTTCCGGGATATGGACTATGGATAATTTACACCTTAGGCTCTGCTTCTAACTTGGACCCAAATTGTAAAATGGTCTTATCTATTGCCGATTTCGTTCCAATTCACATTCCAAGTAATATTCGGCATGCTAATTACATTGCCGGTTGCCAAATTGCATTATCTTTTATAGTTTCCGAGATATGGACTATCGATAATTTACACCTTAGGCTCTGCTTCTAACTTGGGCCCAAATTGTAAAATGGTCTTATCTATTGGCGATTTCATTCCAATTCACATTCCAAGTAATATTCGGCATGCTAATTACATTGCAGGTTGCCAAATTGCATTATCTCTTATAGTTTCCGAGATATGGACTATCGATAATTTACACCTTAGGCTCTGCTTCTAACTTGGGCCCAAATTGTAAAATGGTCTTATCTATTGGCGATTTCGTTCCAATTCACATTCCAAGTAATATTCGGCATGCTAATTACATTGCCGGTTGCCAAATTGCATTATCTCTTATAGTTTCCGAGATATGGACTATCGATAATTTACACCTTAGGCTCTGCTTCTAACTTGGGCCCAAATTGTAAAATCGTCTTATCTATTGGCGATTTCGTTCCAATTCACATTCCAAGTAATATTCGGCATGCTAATTACATTGCCGGTTGCCAAATTGCATTATCTCTTATAGTTTCCGAGATATGGACTATCGATAATTTACACCTTAGGCTCTGCTTCTAACTTGGGCCCAAATTGTAAAATGGTCTTATCTATTGGCGATTTCGTTCCAATTCACATTCCAAGTAATATTCGGCATGCTAATTACATTGCCGGTTGCCAAATTGAATTATCTCTTATAGTTTCCGAGATACGGACTATCGATAATTTACACCTTAGGCTCTGCTTCTAACTTGGGCCCAAATTGTAAAATGGTCTTATCTATTGGCGATTTCGTTCCAATTCACATTCCAAGTAGTATTCGGCATGCTAATTACATTGCGGTTGCCAAATTGCATTATCTCTTATAGTTTCCGAGATATGGACTATCGATAATTTACACCTTAGGCTCTGCTTCTAACTTGGGCCCAAATTGTAAAATGGTCTTATCTATTGGCGATTTCGTTCCAATTCACATTCCAAGTAATATTCGGCATGCTAATTACATTGCCGGTTGCCAAATTGCATTTTCTCTTATAGTTTCCGAGATATGGACTATCGATAATTTACATCTTAGGCTCTGCTTCTAACTTGGGCCCAAATTGTAAAATGGTCTTATCTATTGGCGATTTCGTTCCAATTCACATTCCAAGTAATATTCGGCATGCTAATTACATTGCCGGTTGCCAAATTGCATTATCTCTTGTAGTTTCCGAGATATGGACTATCGATAATTTACACCTTAGGCTCTGCTTCTAACTTGGGCCCAAATTGTAAAATCGCCTTATCTATTGGCGATTTCGTTCCAATTCACATTCCAAGTAATATTCGGCATGCTAATTACATTGCCGGTTGCCAAATTGCATTATCTCTTATAGTTTCCGAGATATGGACTATCGATAATTTACACCTTAGGCTCTGCTTCTAACTTGGGCCCAAATTGTAAATTGGTCTTATCTATTGGCGATTTCGTTCCAATTCACATTCCAAGTAATATCCGGCATGCTAATTACATTGCCGGTTGCCAAATTGAATTATCTCTTATAGTTTCCGAGATATGGACTATCGATAATTTACACCTTAGGCTCTGCTTCTAACTTGGGCCCAAATTGTAAAATGGTCTTACCTATTGGCGATTTCGTTCCAATTCACATTCCAAGTAATATTCGGCATGCTAATTACATTGCCGGTTGCGAAATTGCATTATCTCTTATAGTTTCCGAGATATGGACTATCGATTATTTACATCTTAGGCTCTGCTTCTAACTTGGGCCCAAATTGTAAAATGGTCTTATCTATTGGCGATTTCGTTCCAATTCACATTCCAAGTAATATTCGGCATGCTAATTACATTGCCGGTTGCCAAATTGCATTATCTCTTATAGTTTCCGAGATATGGACTATCGATAATTTACATCTTAGGCTCTGCTTCTAACTTGGGCCCAAATTGTAAAATGGTCTTATCTATTGGCGATTTCGTTCCAATTCACATTCCAAGTAATATTCGGCATGCTAATTACATTGCCGGTTGCCAAATTGCATTATCTCTTATAGTTTCCGAGATATGGACTATCGATAATTTACACCTTAGGCTCTGCTTCTAACTTGGGCCCAAATTGTAAAATCGTCTTATCTATTGGCGATTTCGTTCCAATTCACATTCCAAGTAATATTCGGCATGCTAATTACATTGCCGGTTGCCAAATTGCATTATCTCTTATAGTTTACGAGATATGGACTATCGATAATTTACACCTTAGGCTCTGCTTCTAACTTGGGCCCAAATTGTAAAATGGTCTTATCTATTGGCGATTTCGTTCCAATTCACATTCCAAGTAATATTCGGCATGCTAATTACATTGCCGGTTGCCAAATTGAATTATCTCTTATAGTTTCCGAGATATGGACTATCGATAATTTACACCTTAGGCTCTGCTTCTAACTTGGGCCCAAATTGTAAAATGGTCTTATCTATTGGCGATTTCGTTCCAATTCACATTCCAAGTAGTATTCGGCATGCTAATTACATTGCCGGTTGCCAAATTGCATTATCTCTTATAGTTTCCGAGATATGGACTATCGATAATTTACACCTTAGGCTCTGCTTCTAACTTGGGCCCAAATTGTAAAATGGTCTTATCTATTGGCGATTTCGTTCCAATTCACATTCCAAGTAATATTCGGCATGCTAATTACATTGCCAGTTGCCAAATTGCATTATCTCTTATAGTTTCCGAGATATGGACTATGGATAATTTACACCTTAGGCTCTGCTTCTAACTTGGGCCCAAATTGTAAAATGGTCTTATCTATTGGCGATTTCGTTCCAATTCACATTCCAAGTAATATTCGGCATGCTAATTACATTGCCGGTTGCCAAATTGCATTACCTCTTATAGTTTCCGAGATATGGACTATCGATAATTTACACCTTAGGCTCTGCTTTTAACTTGGGCCCAAATTGTAAAATGGTCTTATCTATTGGCGATTTCGTTCCAATTCACTTTCCAAGTAATATTCGGCATGCAAATTACATTGCCGGTTGCCAAATTGCATTATCTCTTATAGTTTCCGAGATATGGACTATCGATAATTTACACCTCAGGCTCTGTTTCTATCTTGGGCCCAAATTGTAAAATGGTCTTATCTATTGGCGATTTCGTTCCAATTCACTCTCCAAGTAATATTCGGCATGCTAATTACATTGCCGGTTGCCAAATTGCATTATCTCTTATAGTTTCCGAGATATGGACTGTCGATATTTACACCTTAGGCTCTGCTTCTAACTTGGGCTCAAATTGTAAAATGGTCTTATCTATTGGCGATTTCGTTCCAATTCACAGTCCAAGTAATATTCGGCATGCTAATTGCATTGCCGGTTGCCAAATTGCATTATCTCTTATAGCTTCCGAGATATGGATTGTCGATAATTTACACCTTAGGCTCTGCTTCTAACTTGGGCCCAAATTGTAAAATGGTCTTATCTATTGGCGATTTCGTTCCAATTCACTTTCCAAGTAATATTCGGCATGCTAATTACATTGCCGGTTGCAAAATTGCATTATCTCTTATAGTTTCCGAGATATGGACTATCGAAAATTTACACCTTAGGCTCTGCTTCTAACTTGGGCCCAAATTGTAAAATGGTCTTATCTATTGGCGTTTTGGTTCCAATTCACTTTCCAAGTAATATTCGGCATGCTAATTACATTGCCGGTTGCAAAATTGCATTATCTCTTATAGTTTCCGAGATATGAACTATCGATAATTTACTCCTTAGGCTCTGCTTCTAACTTGGGCCCAAATTGTAAAATGGTCTTATCTATTGGCGATTTCGTTCCAATTCACATTCCAAGTAATATTCGGCATGCTAATTACATTGCCGGTTGCCAAATTGCATTATCTCTTATAGTTTCCGAGATATGGACTATCGATAATTTACACCTTAGGCTCTGCTTCTAACTTGGGCCCAAATTGTAAAATGGTCTTATCTATTGCCGATTTCGTTCCAATTCACATTCCAAGTAATATTCGGCATGCTAATTACATTGCCGGTTGCCAAATTGCATTATCTCTTATAGTTTCCGAGATATGGACTATCGATAATTTACACCTTAGGCTCTGCTTCTAACTTGGGCCCAAATTGTAAAATGGTCTTATCTAATAGCGATTTCGTTCCAATTCACATTCCAAGTAATATTCGGCACGCTAATTACATTGCCGGTTGCCAAATTGCATTATCTCTTATAGTTTCCGAGATATGGACTATCGATAATTTACACCTTAGGCTCTGCTTCTAACTTGGGCCCAAATTGTAAAATGGTCTTATCTATTGGCGATTTCGTTCCAATTCACATTCCAAGTAATATTCGGCATGCTAATTACATTGCCGGTTGCCAAATTGCATTATCTCATATAGTTTCCGAGATATGGACTATCGGTAATTTACACCTTAGGCTCTGCTTCTAACTTGGCCCCAAATTGTAAAATGGTCTTATCTATTGGCGATTTCGTTCCAATTCACATTCCAAGTAATATTCGGCATGCTAATTACATTGCCGGTTGCCAAATTGCATTATCTGTTATAGTTTCCAAGATATGGACTATCGATAATTTACACCTTAGGCTCTGCTTCTAACTTGGGCCCAAATTGTAAAATGGTCTTATCTATTGGCGATTTCGTTCCAATTCACATTCCAAGTAATATTCGGCATGCTAATTACATTGCCGGTTGCCAAATTGCATTATCTCTTATAGTTTCCGAGATATGGACTATCGATAATTTACACCTGCTTCTAACTTGGGCCCAAATTGTAATATGGTCTTATCTATTGGCGATTTCGTTCCAATTCACATTCCAAGTAATATTCGGCATGCTAATTACATTGCTGGTTGCCAAATTGCATTATCTCTTATAGTTTCCGAGATATGGACTATCGATAATTTACACCTTAGGCTCTGCTTCTAACTTGGGCCCAAATTGTAAAATGGTCTTATCTATTGGCGATTTTGTTCCAATTCACATTCCAAGTAATATTCGGCATGCTAATTACATTGCCGGTTGCCAAATTGAATTATCTCTTATAGTTTCCCAGATATGGACTATCGATAATTTACACCTTAGGCTCTGCTTCTAACTTGGGCCCAAATTGTAAAATGGTCTTATCTATTGGCGATTTCGTTCCAATTCACATTCCAAGTAATATTCGGCATGCTAATTACATTGCCGGTTGCCAAATTGCATTATCTCTTATAGTTTCCGAGATATGGACTATCGATAATTTACACCTGCTTCTAACTTGGGCCCAAATTGTAATATGGTCTTATCTATTGGCGATTTCGTTCCAATTCACATTCCAAGTAATATTCGGCATGCTAATTACATTGCCGGTTGCCAAATTGCATTATCTCTTATAGTTTCCGAGATATGGACTATCGATAATTTACACCTTAGGCTCTGCTTCTAACTTGGGCCCAAATTGTAAAATGGTCTTATCTATTGGCGATATTGTTCCAATTCACAATCCAAGTAATATTCGGCATGCTAATTACATTGCCGGTTGCCAAATTGAATTATCTCTTATAGTTTCCGAGATATGGACTATCGATAATTTACACCTTAGGCTCTGCTTCTAACTTGGGCCCAAATTGTAAAATGGTCTTATCTATTGGCGATTTCGTTCCAATTCACATTCCAAGTAGTATTCGGCATGCTAATTACATTGCCGGTTGCCAAATTGCATTATCTCTTATAGTTTCCGAGATATGGACTATCGATAATTTACACCTTAGGCTCTGCTTCTAACTTGGGCCCAAATTGTAAAATGGTCTTATCTATTGGCGATTTCGTTCCAATTCACATTCCAAGTAATATTCGGCATGCTAATTACATTGCCGGTTGCCAAATTGCATTATCTCTTATAGTTTCCGAGATATGGACTATCGATAATTTACACCTTAGGCTCTGCTTCTAACTTGGGCCCAAATTGTAAAATGGTCTTATCTATTGGCGATTTCGTCCCAATTCACATTCCAAGTAATATTCGGCATGCTAATTACATTGCCAGTTGCGAAATTGCATTATCTCTTATAGTTTCCGAGATATGGACTATCGATAATTTACACCTTAGGCTCTGCTTCTAACTTGGGCCCAAATTGTAAAATGGTCTTATCTATTGGCGATTTCGTTCCAATTCACATTCCAAGTAATATTCGGCATGCTAATTACATTGCCGGTTGCCAAATTGCATTATCTCTTATAGTTTCCGAGATATGGACTATCGATAATTTACACCTTAGGCTCTGCTTCTAACTTGGGCCCAAATTGTAAAATGGTCTTATCTATTGGCGATTTCGTTCCAATTCACATTCCAAGTAATATTCGGCATGCTAATTACATTGCCGGTTGCCAAATTGCATTATCTCTTATAGTTTCCGAGATATGGACTATCGATAATTTACACCTTAGGCTCTGCTTCTAACTTGGGCCCAAATTGTAAAATGGTCTTATTTATTGGCAATTTCGTTCCAATTCACACTCCAAGTAATATTCGGCATGCTAATTACATTGCCGGTTGCGAAATTGCATTATCACTTATAGTTTCCGAGATATATACTATCAATAATTTACACCTTAGGCTCTGCTTCTAACTTGGGCCCAAATTGTAAAATGGTCTTATCTATTGGCGATTTCGTTCCAATTCACATTCCAAGTAATATTCGGCATGCTAATTACATTGCCGGTTGCCAAATTGCATTATCTCTTATAGTTTCCGAGATATGGACTATGGATAATTTACACCTTAGGCTCTGCTTCTAACTTGGGTCCAAATTGTAAAATGGTCTTATCTATTGGCGATTTCGTTCCAATTCACATTCCAAGTAATATTCGGCATGCTAATTACATTGCCGGTTGCCAAATTGCATTATCTCTTATAGTTTCCGAGATATGGACTATCGATAATTTACACCTTAGGCTCTGCTTCTAACTTGGGCCCAAATTGTAAAACGGTCTTATCTATTGGCGATTTCGTTCCAATTCACATTCCAAGTAATATTCGGCATGCTAATTACATTGCCGGTTGCCAAATTGCATTATCTCTTATAGTTTCCGAGATATGGACTATCGATAATTTACACCTTAGGCTCTGCTTCTAACTTGGGCCCAAATTGTAAAATGGTCTTATCTATTGCCGATTTCGTTCCAATTCACATTCCAAGTAATATTCGGCATGCTAATTACATTGCCGGTTGCCAAATTGCATTATCTCTTATAGTTTCCGAGATATGGACTATCGATAATTTACACCTTAGGCTCTGCTTCTAACTTGGGCCCAAATTGTAAAATGGTCTTATCTAATAGCGATTTCGTTCCAATTCACATTCCAAGTAATATTCGGCACGCTAATTACATTGCCGGTTGCCAAATTGCATTATCTCTTATAGTTTCCGAGATATGGACTATCGATAATTTACACCTTAGGCTCTGCTTCTAACTTGGGCCCAAATTGTAAAATGGTCTTATCTATTGGCGATTTCGTTCCAATTCACATTCCAAGTAATATTCGGCATGCTAATTACATTGCCGGTTGCCAAATTGCATTATCTCATATAGTTTCCGAGATATGGACTATCGGTAATTTACACCTTAGGCTCTGCTTCTAACTTGGCCCCAAATTGTAAAATGGTCTTATCTATTGGCGATTTCGTTCCAATTCACATTCCAAGTAATATTCGGCATGCTAATTACATTGCCGGTTGCCAAATTGCATTATCTGTTATAGTTTCCAAGATATGGACTATCGATAATTTACACCTTAGGCTCTGCTTCTAACTTGGGCCCAAATTGTAAAATGGTCTTATCTATTGGCGATTTCGTTCCAATTCACATTCCAAGTAATATTCGGCATGCTAATTACATTGCCGGTTGCCAAATTGCATTATCTCTTATAGTTTCCGAGATATGGACTATCGATAATTTACACCTGCTTCTAACTTGGGCCCAAATTGTAATATGGTCTTATCTATTGGCGATTTCGTTCCAATTCACATTCCAAGTAATATTCGGCATGCTAATTACATTGCTGGTTGCCAAATTGCATTATCTCTTATAGTTTCCGAGATATGGACTATCGATAATTTACACCTTAGGCTCTGCTTCTAACTTGGGCCCAAATTGTAAAATGGTCTTATCTATTGGCGATTTTGTTCCAATTCACATTCCAAGTAATATTCGGCATGCTAATTACATTGCCGGTTGCCAAATTGAATTATCTCTTATAGTTTCCGAGATATGGACTATCGATAATTTACACCTTAGGCTCTGCTTCTAACTTGGGCCCAAATTGTAAAATGGTCTTATCTATTGGCGATTTCGTTCCAATTCACATTCCAAGTAATATTCGGCATGCTAATTACATTGCCGGTTGCCAAATTGCATTATCTCTTATAGTTTCCGAGATATGGACTATCGATAATTTACACCTGCTTCTAACTTGGGCCCAAATTGTAATATGGTCTTATCTATTGGCGATTTCGTTCCAATTCACATTCCAAGTAATATTCGGCATGCTAATTACATTGCCGGTTGCCAAATTGCATTATCTCTTATAGTTTCCGAGATATGGACTATCGATAATTTACACCTTAGGCTCTGCTTCTAACTTGGGCCCAAATTGTAAAATGGTCTTATCTATTGGCGATATTGTTCCAATTCACAATCCAAGTAATATTCGGCATGCTAATTACATTGCCGGTAGCCAAATTGAATTATCTCTTATAGTTTCCGAGATATGGACTATCGATAATTTACACCTTAGGCTCTGCTTCTAACTTGGGCCCAAATTGTAAAATGGTCTTATCTATTGGCGATTTCGTTCCAATTCACATTCCAAGTAGTATTCGGCATGCTAATTACATTGCCGGTTGCCAAATTGCATTATCTCTTATAGTTTCCGAGATATGGACTATCGATAATTTACACCTTAGGCTCTGCTTCTAACTTGGGCCCAAATTGTAAAATGGTCTTATCTATTGGCGATTTCGTTCCAATTCACATTCCAAGTAATATTCGGCATGCTAATTACATTGCCGGTTGCCAAATTGCATTATCTCTTATAGTTTCCGAGATATGGACTATCGATAATTTACACCGTAGGCTCTGCTTCTAACTTGGGCCCAAATTGTAAAATGGTCTTATCTATTGGCGATTTCGTCCCAATTCACATTCCAAGTAATATTCGGCATGCTAATTACATTGCCAGTTGCGAAATTGCATTATCTCTTATAGTTTCCGAGATATGGACTATCGATAATTTACACCTTAGGCTCTGCTTCTAACTTGGGCCCAAATTGTAAAATGGTCTTATCTATTGGCGATTTCGTTCCAATTCACATTCCAAGTAATATTCGGCATGCTAATTACATTGCCGGTTGCCAAATTGCATTATCTCTTATAGTTTCCGAGATATGGACTATCGATAATTTACACCTTAGGCTCTGCTTCTAACTTGGGCCCAAATTGTAAAATGGTCTTATCTATTGGCGATTTCGTTCCAATTCACATTCCAAGTAATATTCGGCATGCTAATTACATTGCCGGTTGCCAAATTGCATTATCTCTTATAGTTTCCGAGATATGGACTATCGATAATTTACACCTTAGGCTCTGCTTCTAACTTGGGCCCAAATTGTAAAATGGTCTTATTTATTGGCAATTTCGTTCCAATTCACACTCCAAGTAATATTCGGCATGCTAATTACATTGCCGGTTGCGAAATTGCATTATCACTTATAGTTTCCGAGATATATACTATCAATAATTTACACCTTAGGCTCTGCTTCTAACTTGGGCCCAAATTGTAAAATGGTCTTATCTATTGGCGATTTCGTTCCAATTCACATTCCAAGTAATATTCGGCATGCTAATTACATTGCCAGTTGCCAAATTGCATTATCTCTTATAGTTTCCGAGATATGGACTATGGATAATTTACACCTTAGGCTCTGCTTCTAACTTGGGCCAAAATTGTAAAATGGTCTTATCTATTGCCGATTTCGTTCCAATTCACATTCCAAGTAATATTCGGCATGCTAATTACATTGCCGGTTGCCAAATTGCATTATCTCTTATAGTTTCCGAGATATGGACTATCGATAATTTACACCTTAGGCTCTGCTTCTAACTTGGTCCCAAATTGTAAAATGGTCTTATCTATTGGCGATTTCGTTCCAATTCACATTCCAAGTAATATTCGGCATGCTAATTACATTGCCAGTTGCCAAATTGCATTATCTCTTATAGTTTCCGAGATATGGACTATGGATAATTTACACCTTAGGCTCTGCTTCTAACTTGGGCCAAAATTGTAAAATGGTCTTATCTATTGCCGATTTCGTTCCAATTCACATTCCAAGTAATATTCGGCATGCTAATTACATTGCCGGTTGCCAAATTGCATTATCTCTTATAGTTTCCGAGATATGGACTATCGATAATTTACACCTTAGGCTCTGCTTCTAACTTGGGCCCAAATTGTAAAATGGTCTTATCTATTGGCGATTTCGTTCCAATTCACATTCCAAGTAATATTCGGCATGCTAATTACATTGCCGGTTGCCAAATTGCATTATCTCTTATAGTTTCCGAGATATGGACTATCGATAATTTACACCTTAGGCTCTGCTTCTAACTTGGGCCCAAATTGTAAAATGGTCTTATCTATTGGCGATTTCGTTCCAATTCACATTCCAAGTAATATTCGGCATGCTAATTACATTGCCGGCTGCCAAATTGCATTATCTCTTATAGTTTCCGAGATATGGACTATCGATAATTTACACCTTAGGCTCTGCTTCTAACTTGGGCCCAAATTGTAAAATGGTCTTATCTATTGGCGATTTCGTTCCAATTCACATTCCAAGTAATATTCGGCATGCTAATTACATTGCCGGTTGCCAAATTGCATTATCTCTTATAGTTTCCGAGATATGGACTATCGATAATTTACACCTTAGGCTCTGCTTCTAACTTGGGCCCAAATTGTAAAATGGTCTTATCTATTGGCGATTTCGTTCCAATTCACATTCCAAGTAGTATTCGGCATGCTAATTACATTGCCGGTTGCCAAATTGCATTATCTCTTATAGTTTCCGAGATATGGACTATCGATAATTTACACCTTAGGCTCTGCTTCTAACTTGGGCCCAAATTGTAAAATGGTCTTATCTATTGGCGATTTCGTTCCAATTCACATTCCAAGTAATATTCGGCATGCTAATTACATTGCCAGTTGCCAAATTGCATTATCTCTTATAGTTTCCGAGATATGGACTATGGATAATTTACACCTTATGCTCTGCTTCTAACTTGGGCCCAAATTGTAAAATGGTCTTATCTATTGGCGATTTCGTTCCAATACACATTCCAAGTAATATTCGGCATGTTAATTAAATTGCCGGTTGCCAAATTGCATTATCTCTTATAGTTTCCGAGATATGGACTATCGATAATTTACACCTTAGGCTCTGCTTCTAACTTGGGCCCAAATTGTAAAATCGTCTTATCTATTGGCGATTTCGTTCCAATTCACACTCCAAGTAATATTCGGCATGCTAATTACATTGCCGGTTGCGAAATTGCATTATCTCTTATAGTTTCCGAGATATGACTATCGGTAATTTACACCTTAGGCTCTGCTTCTAACTTGGCCCCAAATTGTAAAATGGTCTTATCTATTGGCGATTTCGTTCCAATTCACATTCCAAGTAATATTCGGCATGCTAATTACATTGCCGGTTGCCAAATTGCATTATCTCTTATAGTTTCCGAGATATGGACTATGGATAATTTACACCTTAGGCTCTGCTTCTAACTTGGGCCCAAATTGTAAAATGGTCTTATCTATTGGCGATTTCGTTCCAATTCACATTCCAAGTAATATTCGGCATGCTAATTACATTGCCGGTTGCCAAATTGCATTATCTCTTATAGTTTCCGAGATATGGACTATCGATAATTTACACCTTAGGCTCTGCTTCTAACTTGGGCCCAAATTGTAAAATGGTCTTATCTATTGGCGATTTCGTTCCAATTCACATTCCAAGTAATATTCGGCATGCTAATTACATTGCCGGTTGCCAAATTGCATTATCTCTTATAGTTTCCGAGATATGGACTATCGATAATTTACACCTTAGGCTCTGCTTCTAACTTGGGCCCAAATTGTTAAATGGTCTTATCTATTGGCGATTTCGTTCCAATTCACATTCCAAGTAGTATTCGGCATGCTAATTACATTGCCGGTTGCCAAATTGCATTATCTCTTATAGTTTCCGAGATATGGACTATCGATAATTTACACCTTAGGCTCTGCTTCTAACTTGGGCCCAAATTGTAAAATGGTCTTATCTATTGGCGATTTCGTTCCAATTCACATTCCAAGTAATATTCGGCATGCTAATTACATTGCCGGTTGCCAAATTGCATTATCTCTTATAGTTTCCGAGATATGGACTATCGATAATTTACACCTTAGGCTCTGCTTCTAACTTGGGCCCAAATTGTAAAATGGTCTTATCTATTGGCGATTTCGTCCCAATTCACATTCCAAGTAATATTCGGCATGCTAATTACATTGCCAGTTGCGAAATTGCATTATCTCTTATAGTTTCCGAGATATGGACTATCGATAATTTACACCTTAGGCTCTGCTTCTAACTTGGGCCCAAATTGTAAAATGGTCTTATCTATTGGCGATTTCGTTCCAATTCACATTCCAAGTAATATTCGGCATGCTAATTACATTGCCGGTTGCCAAATTGCATTATCTCTTATAGTTTCCGAGATATGGACTATCGATAATTTACACCTTAGGCTCTGCTTCTAACTTGGGCCCAAATTGTAAAATGGTCTTATCTATTGGCGATTTCGTTCCAATTCACATTCCAAGTAATATTCGGCATGCTAATTACATTGCCGGTTGCCAAATTGCATTATCTCTTATAGTTTCCGAGATATGGACTATCGATAATTTACACCTTAGGCTCTGCTTCTAACTTGGGCCCAAATTGTAAAATGGTCTTATTTATTGGCAATTTCGTTCCAATTCACACTCCAAGTAATATTCGGCATGCTAATTACATTGCCGGTTGCGAAATTGCATTATCACTTATAGTTTCCGAGATATATACTATCAATAATTTACACCTTAGGCTCTGCTTCTAACTTGGGCCCAAATTGTAAAATGGTCTTATCTATTGGCGATTTCGTTCCAATTCACATTCCAAGTAATATTCGGCATGCTAATTACATTGCCGGTTGCCAAATTGCATTATCTCTTATAGTTTCCGAGATATGGACTATGGATAATTTACACCTTAGGCTCTGCTTCTAACTTGGGCCCAAATTGTAAAATGGTCTTATCTATTGGCGATTTCGTTCCAATTCACATTCCTAGTAATATTCGGCATGCTAATTACATTGCCGGTTGCCAAATTGCATTATCTCTTATAGTTTCCGAGATATGGACTATCGATAATTTACACCTTAGGCTCTGCTTCTAACTTGGGCCCAAATTGTAAAATGGTCTTATCTATTGGCGATTTCGTTCCAATTCACATTCCAAGTAATATTCGGCATGCTAATTACATTGCCGGTTGCCAAATTGCATTATCTCTTATAGTTTCCGAGATATGGACTATCGATAATTTACACCTTAGGCTCTGCTTCTAACTTGGGCCCAAATTGTAAAATGGTCTTCTCTATTGGCGATTTCGTTCCAATTCACATTCCAAGTAATATTCGGCATGCTAATTACATTGCCGGTTGCCAAATTGCATTATCTCTTATAGTTTCCGAGATATGGACTATGGATAATTTACACCTTAGGCTCTGCTTCTAACTTGGGCCAAAATTGTAAAATGGTCTTATCTATTGCCGATTTCGTTCCAATTCACATTCCAAGTAATATTCGGCATGCTAATTACATTGCCGGTTGCCAAATTGCATTATCTCTTATAGTTTCCGAGATATGGACTATCGATAATTTACACCTTAGGCTCTGCTTCTAACTTGGTCCCAAATTGTAAAATGGTCTTATCTATTGGCGATTTCGTTCCAATTCACATTCCAAGTAATATTCGGCATGCTAATTACATTGCCAGTTGCCAAATTGCATTATCTCTTATAGTTTCCGAGATATGGACTATGGATAATTTACACCTTAGGCTCTGCTTCTAACTTGGGCCAAAATTGTAAAATGGTCTTATCTATTGCCGATTTCGTTCCAATTCACATTCCAAGTAATATTCGGCATGCTAATTACATTGCCGGTTGCCAAATTGCATTATCTCTTATAGTTTCCGAGATATGGACTATCGATAATTTACACCTTAGGCTCTGCTTCTAACTTGGGCCCAAATTGTAAAATGGTCTTATCTATTGGCGATTTCGTTCCAATTCACATTCCAAGTAATATTCGGCATGCTAATTACATTGCCGGTTGCCAAATTGCATTATCTCTTATAGTTTCCGAGATATGGACTATCGATAATTTACACCTTAGGCTCTGCTTCTAACTTGGGCCCAAATTGTAAAATGGTCTTATCTATTGGCGATTTCGTTCCAATTCACATTCCAAGTAATATTCGGCATGCTAATTACATTGCCGGCTGCCAAATTGCATTATCTCTTATAGTTTCCGAGATATGGACTATCGATAATTTACACCTTAGGCTCTGCTTCTAACTTGGGCCCAAATTGTAAAATGGTCTTATCTATTGGCGATTTCGTTCCAATTCACATTCCAAGTAATATTCGGCATGCTAATTACATTGCCGGTTGCCAAATTGCATTATCTCTTATAGTTTCCGAGATATGGACTATCGATAATTTACACCTTAGGCTCTGCTTCTAACTTGGGCCCAAATTGTAAAATGGTCTTATCTATTGGCGATTTCGTTCCAATTCACATTCCAAGTAGTATTCGGCATGCTAATTACATTGCCGGTTGCCAAATTGCATTATCTCTTATAGTTTCCGAGATATGGACTATCGATAATTTACACCTTAGGCTCTGCTTCTAACTTGGGCCCAAATTGTAAAATGGTCTTATCTATTGGCGATTTCGTTCCAATTCACATTCCAAGTAATATTCGGCATGCTAATTACATTGCCAGTTGCCAAATTGCATTATCTCTTATAGTTTCCGAGATATGGACTATGGATAATTTACACCTTATGCTCTGCTTCTAACTTGGGCCCAAATTGTAAAATGGTCTTATCTATTGGCGATTTCGTTCCAATTCACATTCCAAGTAATATTCGGCATGTTAATTAAATTGCCGGTTGCCAAATTGCATTATCTCTTATAGTTTCCGAGATATGGACTATCGATAATTTACACCTTAGGCTCTGCTTCTAACTTGGGCCCAAATTGTAAAATCGTCTTATCTATTGGCGATTTCGTTCCAATTCACACTCCAAGTAATATTCGGCATGCTAATTACATTGCCGGTTGCGAAATTGCATTATCTCTTATAGTTTCCGAGATATGACTATCGGTAATTTACACCTTATTCTCTGCTTCTAACTTGGCCCCAAATTGTAAAATGGTCTTATCTATTGGCGATTTCGTTCCAATTCACATTCCAAGTAATATTCGGCATGCTAATTACATTGCCGGTTGCCAAATTGCATTATCTCTTATAGTTTCCGAGATATGGACTATGGATAATTTACACCTTAGGCTCTGCTTCTAACTTGGGCCCAAATTGTAAAATGGTCTTATCTATTGGCGATTTCGTTCCAATTCACATTCCAAGTAATATTCGGCATGCTAATTACATTGCCGGTTGCCAAATTGCATTATCTCTTATAGTTTCCGAGATATGGACTATCGATAATTTACACCTTAGGCTCTGCTTCTAACTTGGGCCCAAATTGTAAAATGGTCTTATCTATTGGCGATTTCGTTCCAATTCACATTCCAAGTAATATTCGGCATGCTAATTACATTGCCGGTTGCCAAATTGCATTATCTCTTATAGTTTCCGAGATATGGACTATCGATAATTTACACCTTAGGCTCTGCTTCTAACTTGGGCCCAAATTGTTAAATGGTCTTATCTATTGGCGATTTCGTTCCAATTCACATTCCAAGTTATATTCGGCATGCTAATTACATTGCCGGTTGCCAAATTGAATTATCTCTTTTAGTTTCCGAGATATGGACTATCGATAATTTACACCTTAGGCTCTGCTTCTAACTTGGGCCCAAATTGTAAAATGGTCTTATCTATTGGCGATTTCGTTCCAATTCACATTCCAAGTAATATTCGGCATGCTAATTACATTGCCGGTTGCCAAATTGCATTATCTCTTATAGTTTCCGAGATATGGACTATCGATAATTTACACCTTAGGCTCTGCTTCTAACTTGGGCCCAAATTGTAAAATGGTCTTACCTATTGGCGATTTCGTTCCAATTCACATTCCAAGTAATATTCGGCATGCTAATTACATTGCCGGTTGCCAAATTGCATTATCTCTTATAGTTTCCGAGATATGGACTATCGATAATTTACACCTTAGGCTCTGCTTCTAACTTGGGCCCAAATTGTAAAATGATCTTATCTATTGGCGATTTCGTTCCAATTCACATTCCAAGTAATATTCGGCATGCTAATTACATTGCCGGTTGCCAAATTGCATTATCTCTTATAGTTTCCGAGATATGGACTATCGATAATTTACACCTTAGGCTCTGCTTCTAACTTGGGCCCAAATTGTAAAATGGTCTTATCTATTGGCGATTTCGTTCCAATTCACATTCCAAGTAATATTCGGCATGCTAATTACATTGCCGGTTGCCAAATTGCATTATCTCTTATAGTTTCCGAGATATGGACTATCGATAATTTACACCTTAGGCTCTGCTTCTAACTTGGGCCCAAATTGTAAAATGGTCTTATCTATTGGCGATTTCGTTCCAATTCACATTCCAAGTAATATTCGGCATGTTAATTACATTGCCGGTTGCCAAATTGCGTTATCTCTTATAGTTTCCGAGATATGGACTATCGATAATTTACACCTTAGGCTCTGCTTCTAACTTGGGCCCAAATTGTAAAATGGTCTTATCTATTGGCGATTTCGTTCCAATTCACATTCCAAGTAATATTCGGCATGCTAATTACATTGCCGGTTGCCAAATTGCATTATCTCATATAGTTTCCGAGATATGGACTATCGATAATTTACACCTTAGGCTCTGCTTCTAAATTGGGCCCAAATTGTAAAATGGTCTTATCTATTGGCGATTTCGTTCCAATTCACACTCCAAGTAATATTCGGCATGCTAATTACATTGCCGGTTGCGAAATTGCATTATCTCTTATAGTTTCCGAGATATGGACTATCGGTAATTTACACCTTAGGCTCTGCTTCTAACTTGGCCCCAAATTGTAAAATGGTCTTATCTATTGGCGATTTCGTTCCAATTCACATTCCAAGTAATATTCGGCATGCTAATTACATTGCCGGTTGCCAAATTGCATTATCTCTTATAGTTTCCGAGATATGGACTATCGATAATTTACACCTTAGGCTCTGCTTCTAACTTGGGCCCAAATTGTAAAATGGTCTTATCTATTGGCGATTTCGTTCCAATTCACATTCCAAGTAATATTCGGCATGCTAATTACATTGCCGGTTGCCAAATTGCATTATCTCTTATAGTTTCCGAGATATGGACTATCGATAATTTACACCTTAGGCTCTGCTTCTAAATTGGGCCCAAATTGTAAAATGGTCTTATCTATTGGCGTTTTCGTTCCAATTCACACTCCAAGTAATATTCGGCATGCTAATTACATTGCCGGTTGCGAAATTGCATTATCTCTTATAGTTTCCGAGATATGGACTATCGGTAATTTACACCTTAGGCTCTGCTTCTAACTTGGCCCCAAATTGTAAAATGGTCTTATCTATTGGCGATTTCGTTCCAATTCACATTCCAAGTAATATTCGGCATGCTAATTACATTGCCGGTTGCCAAATTGCATTATCTCTTATAGTTTCCGAGATATGGACTATCGATAATTTACACCTTAGGCTCTGCTTCTAACTTGGGCCCAAATTGTAAAATGGTCTTATCTATTGGCGATTTCGTTCCAATTCACATTCCAAGTAATATTCGGCATGCTAATTACATTGCCGGTTGCCAAATTGCATTATCTCTTATAGTTTCCGAGATATGGACTATCGATAATTTACACCTGCTTCTAACTTGGGCCCAAATTGTAATATGGTCTTATCTATTGGCGATTTCGTTCCAATTCACATTCCAAGTAATATTCGGCATGCTAATTACATTGCTGGTTGCCAAATTGCATTATCTCTTATAGTTTCCGAGATATGGACTATCGATAATTTACACTTTAGGCTCTGCTTCTAACTTGGGCCCAAATTGTAAAATGGTCTTATCTATTGGCGATTTTGTTCCAATTCACATTCCAAGTAATATTCGGCATGCTAATTACATTGCCGGTTGCCAAATTGAATTATCTCTTATAGTTTCCGAGATATGGACTATCGATAATTTACACCTTAGGCTCTGCTTCTAACTTGGGCCAAAATTGTAAAATGGTCTTATCTATTGGCGATTTCGTTCCAATTCACATTCCAAGTAATATTCGGCATGCTAATTACATTGCCGGTTGCCAAATTGCATTATCTCTTATAGTTTCCGAGATATGGATTATCGATAATTTACACCTGCTTCTAACTTGGGCCCAAATTGTAATATGGTCTTATCTATTGGCGATTTCGTTCCAATTCACATTCCAAGAAATATTCGGCATGCTAATTACATTGCCGTTTGCCAAATTGCATTATCTCTTATAGTTCCCGAGATATGGACTATCGATAATTTACACCTTAGGCTCTGCTTCTAACTTGGGCCCAAATTGTAAAATGGTCTTATCTATTGGCGATTTTGTTCCAATTCACATTCCAAGTAATATTCGGCATGCTAATTACATTGCCGGTTGCCAAATTGAATTATCTCTTATAGTTTCCGAGATATGGACTATCGATTATTTACACCTTAGGCTCTGCTTCTAACTTGGGCCCAAAATGGTCTTATCTATTGGCGATTTCGTTCCAATTCACATTCCATGTAATATTCGGCATGCTAATTACATTGCCGGTTGCCAAATTGCATTATCTCTTATAGTTTCCGAGATATGGACTATCGATAATTTACACCTTAGGCTCTGCTTCTAACTTGGGCCCAAACTGTAACATGGTCTTATCTATTGGCGATTTCGTTCCAATTCACATTCCAAGTAGTATTCGGCATGCTAATTACATTGCCGGTTGCCAAATTGCATTATCTCTTATAGTTTCCGAGATATGGACTATCGATAATTTACACCTTAGGCTCTGCTTCTAACTTGGTCCCAAATTATAAAATGGTCTTATCTATTGGCGATTTCGTTCCAATTCACATTCCAAGTAATATTCGGCATGCTAATTACATTGCCGGTTGCCAAATTGCATTATCTCTTATAGTTTCCGAGATATGGACTATGGATAATTTACACCTTAGGCTCTGCTTCTAACTTGGGCCCAAATTGTAAAATGGTCTTATCTATTGGCGATTTCGTTCCAATTCACATTCCAAGTAATATTCGGCATGCTAATTACATTGCCGGTTGCCAAATTGCATTATCTCTTATAGTTTCCGAGATATGGACTATCGATAATTTACACCTTAGGCTCTGCTTCTAACTTGGGCCCAAATTGTAAAATGGTCTTATCTATTGGCGATTTCGTTCCAATTCACATTCCAAGTAATATTCGGCATGCTAATTACATTGGCGGTTGCCAAATTGCATTATCTCTTATAGTTTCCGAGATATGGACTATCGATAATTTACACCTTAGGCTCTGCTTCTAACTTGGGCCCAAATTGTAAAATGGTCTTCTCTATTGGCGATTTCGTTCCAATTCACATTCCAAGTAATATTCGGCATGCTAATTACATTGCCGGTTGCCAAATTGCATTATCTCTTATAGTTTCCGAGATATGGACTATCGATAATTTACACCTTAGGCTCTGCTTCTAACTTGGGCCCAAATTGTAAAATGGTCTTATCTATTGGCGATTTCGTTCCAATTCACATTCCAAGTAATATTCGGCATGCTAATTACATTGCCGGTTGCCAAATTGCATTATCTCTTATAGTTTCCGAGATATGGACTATCGATAATTTACACCTTAGGCTCTGCTTCTAACTTGGGCCCAAACTGTAACATGGTCTTATCTATTGGCGATTTCGTTCCAATTCACATTCCAAGTAGTATTCGGCATGCTAATTACATTGCCGGTTGCCAAATTGCATTATCTCTTATAGTTTCCGAGATATGGACTATCGATAATTTACACCTTAGGCTCTGCTTCTAACTTGGTCCCAAATTGTAAAATGGTCTTATCTATTGGCGATTTCGTTCCAATTCACATTCCAAGTAATATTCGGCATGCTAATTACATTGCCAGTTGCCAAATTGCATTATCTCTTATAGTTTCCGAGATATGGACTATGGATAATTTACACCTTAGGCTCTGCTTCTAACTTGGGCCAAAATTGTAAAATGGTCTTATCTATTGCCGATTTCGTTCCAATTCACATTCCAAGTAATATTCGGCATGCTAATTACATTGCCGGTTGCCAAATTGCATTATCTCTTATAGTTTCCGAGATATGGACTATCGATAATTTACACCTTAGGCTCTGCTTCTAACTTGGGCCCAAATTGTAAAATGGTCTTATCTATTGGCGATTTCGTTCCAATTCACATTCCAAGTAGTATTCGGCATGCTAATTACATTGCCGGTTGCCAAATTGCATTATCTCTTATAGTTTCCGAGATATGGACTATCGATAATTTACACCTTAGGCTCTGCTTCTAACTTGGGCCCAAATTGTAAAATGGTCTTATCTATTGGCGATTTCGTTCCAATTCACATTCCAAGTAATATTCGGCATGCTAATTACATTGCCAGTTGCCAAATTGCATTATCTCTTATAGTTTCCGAGATATGGACTATGGATAATTTACACCTTATGCTCTGCTTCTAACTTGGGCCCAAATTGTAAAATGGTCTTATCTATTGGCGATTTCGTTCCAATTCACATTCCAAGTAATATTCGGCATGTTAATTAAATTGCCGGTTGCCAAATTGCATTATCTCTTATAGTTTCCGAGATATGGACTATCGATAATTTACACTTTAGGCTCTGCTTCTAACTTGGGCCCAAATTGTAAAATCGTCTTATCTATTGGCGATTTCGTTCCAATTCACATTCCAAGTAATATTCGGCATGCTAATTACATTGCCGGTTGCCAAATTGCATTATCTCTTATATTTTCCGAGATATGGACTATCGATAATTTACACCTTAGGCTCTGCTTCTAACTTGGGCCCAAATTGTAAAATGGTCTTATCTATTGGCGATTTCGTTCCAATTCACATTCCAAGTAATATTCGGCATGCTAATTACATTGCCGGTTGCCAAATTGAATTATCTCCTATAGTTTCCGAGATATGGACTATCGATAATTTACACCTTAGGCTCTGCTTCTAACTTGGGCCCAAATTGTAAAATGGTCTTACCTATTGGCGATTTCGTTCCAATTCACATTCCAAGTAATATTCGGCATGCTAATTACATTGCCGGTGGCCAAGTTGCATTATCTCTTATAGTTTCCGAGATATGGACTATCGATAATTTACACCTTAGGCTCTGCTTCTAACTTGGGCCCAAATTGTAAAATGGACTTATCTATTGGCGATTTCGTTCCAATTCACATTTCAAGTAATATTCGGCATGCTAATTACATTGCCGGTTCCCAAATTGCATTATCTCTTATAGTTTCCGAGATATGGACTATCGATTATTTTTAACCTTAGGCTATGCTTCTAACTTGGGCCCAAACTGTAAAATGGTCTTATCTATTGGCGATTTCGTTCCAATTCACATTCCAAGTAGTTTTCGGCATGCTAATTACATTGCCGGTTGCCAAATTGCATTATCTCTTATAGTTTCCGAGATATGGACTATCGATAATTTACACTTTAGGCTCTGCTTCTAACTTGGGCCCAAATTGTAAAATGGCCTTATCTATTGGCGATTTAGTTCCAATTCACATTCCAAGTAATATTCGGCATGCTAATTACATTGCCGGTGGCCAAATTGAATTATCTCTTATAGTTTCCGAGATATGGACTATCGATAATTTACATCTTAGGCTCTGCTTCTAACTTGGGCCCAAATTGTAAAATGGTCTTATCTATTGGCGATTTCGTTCCAATTCACATTCCAAGTAATATTCGGCATGCTAATTACATTGCCGGTTGCCAAATTGCATTATCTCTTATAGTTTCCGAGATATGGACTATCGATCATTTACACCTTAGGCTCTGCTTCTAACTTGGGCCCAAATTGTAAAATGGTCTTATCTATTGCCGATTTCGTTCCAATTCACATTCCAAGTAATATTCGGCATGCTAATTACATTGCCGGTTGCCAAATTGCATTATCTCTTATAGTTTCCGAGATATGGACTATCGATAATTTACACCTTAGGCTCTGCATCTAACTTGGGCCCAAATTGTAAAATGGTCTTATCTATTGGCGATTTCATTCCAATTCACATTCCAAGTAATATTCGGCATGCTAATTACATTGCCGGTTGCCAAATTGCATTATCTCTTATAGTTTCCGAGATATGGACTAACGATAATTTACACCTTAGGCTCTGCTTCTAACTTGGGCCCAAATTGTAAAATGGTCTTATCTATTGGCGATTTCGTTCCAATTCACATTCCAAGTAATATTCGGCATGCTAATTACATTGCCCGTTGCCAAATTGCATTATCTCTTATAGTTTCCGAGATATGGACTAACGATAATTTACACCTTAGACTCTGCTTCTAACTTGGGCTAAAATTGTAAAATGGTCTTATCTATTGGCGATTTCGTTCCAATTCACATTCCAAGTAATATTCGGCATGCTAATTACATTGCCGGTTGCCAAATTGCTTTATCTCTTTTTCCGAGATATGGACTATCGATAATTTACACCTTAGGCTCTGCTTCTAACTTGGGCCCAAATTGTAAAATGGTCTTATCTATTGGCGATTTCGTTCCAATTCACATTCCAAGTAATATCCGGCATGCTAATTACATTGCCGGTTGCCAAATTGAATTATCTCTTATAGTTTCCGAGATATGGACTATCGATAATTTACACCTTAGGCTCTGCTTCTAACTTGGGCCCAAATTGTAAAATGGTCTTACCTATTGGCGATTTCGTTCCAATTCACATTCCAAGTAATATTCGGCATGCTAATTACATTGCCGTTTGCCAAATTGCATTATCTCTTATAGTTTCCGAGATATGGACTATCGATAATTTACACCTTAGGCTCTGCTTCTAACTTGGGCCCAAATTGTAAAATGGTCTTATCTATTGGCGATTTCGTTCCAATTCACTTTCCAAGTAATATTCGGCATACTAATTACATTGCCGGTTGCCAAATTGCATTATCTCTTATAGTTTCCGAGATATGGACTATAGATAATTTACACCTTAGGCTCTGCTTCTAACTTGGGCCCAAATTGTAAGATGGTCTTATCTATTGGCGATTTCGTTCCAATTCACATTCCAACTAATATTCGGCATGCTAATTACATTGCCGGTATCCAAGTTGCATTATCTCTTATAGTTTCCGAGATATGGACTATCGATAATTTACACCTTAGGCTCTGCTTCTAACTTGGGCCCAAATTGTAAAATGGTCTTATCTATTGGCGATTTCGTTCCAATTCACATTCCAAGTAATATTCGGCATGCTAATTACATTGCCGGTATCCAAGTTGCATTATCTCTTATAGTTTCCGAGATATGGACTATCGATAATTTACACCTTAGGCTCTGCTTCTAACTTGGGCCCAAATTGTAAAATGGTCTTATCTATTGGCGATTTCGTTCCAATTCACATTCCAAGTAATATTCGGCATGCTAATTACATTGCCGGTATCCAAGTTGCATTATCTCTTATAGTTTCCGAGATATGGACTATCGATAATTTACACCTTAGGCTCTGCTTCTAACTTGGGCCCAAATTGTAAAATGGTCTTATCTATTGGCGATTTCGTTCCAATTCACATTCCAAGTAATATTCGGCATGCTAATTACATTGCCGGTTGCCAAATTGCATTATCTCTTATAGTTTCCGAGATATGGACTATCGATTATTTTTAACCTTAGGCTCTGCTTCTAACTTGGACCCAAACTGTAAAATGGTCTTATCTATTGGCGATTTCGTTCCAATTCACATTCCAAGTAATATTCGGCATGCTAGTTACATTGCCGGTTACCAAATTGCATTATCACTTATAGTTTCCGAGATATGGACTATCGATAATTTACACCCTAGGCTCTGCTTCTAACTTGGGCCCAAATTGTAAAATGGTCTTATCTATTGGCGATTTCGTTCCAATTCACATTCCAAGTAATATTCGGCATGCTAATTACATTGCCGGTTGCCAAATTGCATTATCTCTTATAGTTCCCGAGATATGGACTATCGATAATTTACACCTTAGGCTCTGCTTCTAACTTGGGCCCAAATTGTAAAATGGTCTTATCTATTGGCGATTTCGTTCCAATTCACATTCCAAGTAATATTCGGCATGCTAATTACATTGCCGGTTGCCAAATTGCATTATCTCTTATAGTTTCCGAGATATGGACTATCGATTATTTTTAACCTTAGGCTCTGCTTCTAACTTGGACCCAAACTGTAAAATGGTCTTATCTATTAGCGATTTCGTTCCAATTCACATTCCAAGTAATAATCGGCATGCTAATTACATTGCCGGTTACCAAATTGCATTATCTCTTATAGTTTCCGAGATATGGACTATCGATAATTTACACCTTAGGCTCTGCTTCTAACTTGGGCCCAAATTGTAAAATGGTCTTATCTATTGGCGATTTCGTTCCAATTCACATTCCAAGTAATATTCGGCATGCTAATTACATTGCCGGTTGCCAAATTGCATTATCTCTTATAGTTTCCGAGATATGGACTATAGATAATTTACACCTTAGGCTCTGCTTCTAACTTGGGCACAAATTGTAAAATGGTCTTATCTATTGGCGATTTCTTTCCAATTCACTTTCCAAGTAATATTCGGCATGCTAATTACATTGCCGGTTGCCAAATTGCATTATCTCTTATAGTTTCCGAGATATGGACTATAGATAATTTACACCTTAGGCTCTGCTTCTAACTTGGGCCCAAATTGTAAAATGGTCTTATCTATTGGCGATTTCTTTCCAATTCACTTTCCAAGTAATATTCGGCATGCCAATTACATTGCCGGTTGCCAAATTGCATTATCTCTTATAGTTTCCGAGATATGGACTATCGATAATTTACACCTTAGGCTCTGCTTCTAACTTGGGCCCAAATTGTAAAATGGTCTTATCTATTGGCGATTTCGTTCCAATTCACATTCCAAGTAATATCCGGCATGCTAATTACATTGCCGGTTGCCAAATTGAATTATCTCTTATAGTTTCCGAGATATGGACTATCGATAATTTACACCTTAGGCTCTGCTTCTAACTTGGGCCCAAATTGTAAAATGGTCTTACCTATTGGCGATTTCGTTCCAATTCACATTCCAAGTAATATTCGGCATGCTAATTACATTGCCGGTTGCCAAATTGCATTATCTCTTATAGTTTCCGAGACATGGACTATCGATAATTTACACCTTAGGCTCTGCTTCTAACTTGGGCCCAAATTGTAAAATGACTTATCTATTGGCGATTTCGTCCCAATTCACATTCCAAGTAATATTCGGCATGCTAATTACATTGCCGGTTGCGAAATTGTATTATCTCTTATAGTTTCCGAGATATGGACTAACGATAATTTACACCTTAGGCTCTGCTTCTAACTTGGGCCCAAATTGTAAAATGGTCTTATCTATTGGCGATTTCGTTCCAATTCACATTCCAAGTAATATTCGGCATGCTAATTACATTGCCCGTTGCCAAATTGCATTATCTCTTATAGTTTCCGAGATATGGACTATCGATAATTTACACCTTAGGCTCTGCTTCTAACTTGGGCCCAAATTGTAAAATCGTCTTATCTATTGGCGATTTCGTTCCAATTCACATTCCAAGTAATATTCGGCATGATAATTACATTGCCGGTTGCCAAATTGCATTATCTCTTATAGTTTCCGAGATATGGACTATCGATAATTTACACCTTAGGCTCTGCTTCTAACTTGGGCCCAAATTGTAAAATGGTCTTATCTATTGGCGATTTCGTTCCAATTCACTTTCCAAGTAATATTCGGCATGCTAATTACATTGCCGGTTGCTAAATTGCATTATCTCTTATAGTTTCCGAGATATGGACTATAGATAATTTACACCTTAGGCTCTGCTTCTAACTTTTGCCCAAATTGTAAAATGGTCTTATCTTTTGGCGATTTCTTTCCAATTCACTTTCCAAGTAATATTCGGCATGCTAATTACATTGCCGGTTGCCAAATTGCATTATCTCTTATAGTTTCCGAGATATGGACTATCGATAATTTACACCTTAGGCTCTGCTTCTAACTTGGGCCCAAATTGTAAAATGGTCTTATCTATTGGCGATTTCGTTCCAATTCACATTCCAAGTAATATTCGGCATGCTAATTACATTGCCGGTTGCCAAATTGCATTATCTCTTATAGTTTCCGAGATATGGACTATCGATTATTTTTAACCTTAGGCTCTGCTTCTAACTTGGACCCAAACTGTAAAATGGTCTTATCTATTGGCGATTTCGTTCCAATTCACATTCCAAGTAATATTCGGCATGCTAATTACATTGCCGGTTACCAAATTGCATTATCTCTTATAGTTTCCGAGATATGGACTATCGATAATTTACACCTTAGGCTCGGCTTCTAACTTGGGCCCAAATTGTAAAATGGTCTTATCTATTGGCGATTTCGTTCCAATTCACATTCCAAGTAATATTCGGCATGCTAATTACATTGCCTGTTGCCAAATTGCATTATCTCTTATAGTTTCCGAGATATGGACTATCGATAATTTACACCTTAGGCTCTGCTTCTAACTTGGGCCCAAATTGTAAAATGGTCTTATCTATTGGCGATTTCATTCCAATTCACATTCCAAGTAATATTCGGCATGCTAATTACATTGCCGGTTGCCAAATTGCATTATCTCTTATAGTTTCCGAGATATGGACTAACGATAATTTACACCTTAGGCTCTGCTTCTAACTTGGGCCCAAATTGTAAAATGGTCTTATCTATTGGCGATTTCGTTCCAATTCACATTCCAAGTAATATTCGGCATGCTAATTACATTGCCCGTTGCCAAATTGCATTATCTCTTATAGTTTCCGAGATATGGACTATCGATAATTTACACCTTAGGCTCTGCTTCTAACTTGGGCCCAAATTGTAAAATGGTCTTATCTATTGGCGATTTCGTTCCAATTCACATTCCAAGTAATATCCGGCATGCTAATTACATTGCCGGTTGCCAAATTGAATTATCTCTTATAGTTTCCGAGATATGGACTATCGATAATTTACACCTTAGGCTCTGCTTCTAACTTGGGCCCAAATTGTAAAATGGTCTTACCTATTAGCGATTTCGTTCCAATTCACATTCCAAGTAATATTCGGCATGCTAATTACATTGCCGGTTGCCAAATTGCATTATCTCTTATAGTTTCCGAGATATGGACTATCGATAATTTACACCTTAGGCTCTGCTTCTAACTTGGGCCCAAATTGTAAAATGGTCTTATTTATTGGCGATTTCTTTCCAATTCACTTTCCAAGCAATATTCGGCATGCTAATTACATTGCCGGTTGCCAAATTGCATTATCTCTTATAGTTTCCGAGATATGGACTATCGATAATTTACACCTTAGGCTCTGCTTCTAACTTGGGCCCAAATTGTAAAATGGTCTTATCTATTGGCGATTTCGTTCCAATTCACATTCCAAGTAATATTCGGCATGCTAATTACATTGCCGGTATCCAAGTTGCATTATCACTTATAGTTTCCGAGATATGGACTATCGATAATTTACACCTTAGGCTCTGCTTCTAACTTGGGTCCAAATTGTAAAATGGTCTTATCTATTGGCAATTTCGTTCCAATTCACATTCCAAGTAATATTCGGCATGCTAATTACATTGCCGGTTGCCAAATTGCATTATCTCTTATAGTTTCCGAGATATGGACTATCGATTATTTTTAACCTTAGGCTCTGCTTCTAACTTGGACCCAAACTGTAAAATGGTCTTATCTATTGGCGATTTCGTTCCAATTCACATTCCAAGTAATATTCGGCATGCTAATTACATTGCCGGTTACCAAATTGCATTATCTCTTATAGTTTCCGAGATATGGACTATCGATAATTTACACCTTAGGCTCTGCTTCTAACTTGGGCCCAAATTGTAAAATGGTCTTATCTATTGGCGATTTCGTTCCAATTCACATTCCAAGTAATATTCGGCATGCTAATTACATTGCCGGTTGCCAAATTGCATTATCTCTTATAGTTTCCGAGACATGGACTATCGATAATTTACACCTTAGGCTCTGCTTCTAACTTGGGCCCAAATTGTAAAATGGTCTTATCTATTGGCGATTTCGTCCCAATTCACATTCCAAGTAATATTCGGCATGCTAATTACATTGCCGGTTGCGAAATTGTATTATCTCTTATAGTTTCCGAGACATGGACTATCGATAATTTACACCTTAGGCTCTGCTACTAACTTGGGCCCAAATTGTAAAATGGTCTTATCTATTGGCGATTTCGTTCCAATTCACATTCCAAGTAATATTCGGCATGCTAATTACATTGCCGGTTGCCAAATTGCATTATCTCTTTTAGTTTCCGAGATATGGACTATCGATAATTTACACCTTAGGCTCTGCTTCTAACTTGGGCCCAAATTGTAAAATGGTCTTTTCTATTGGCGATTTCGTTCCAATTCACATTCCAAGTAATATTCGGCATGCTAATTACATTGCCGGTTGCCAAATTGCATTATCTCTTATAGTTTCCGAGATATGGACTATCGATAATTTACACCTTAGGCTCTGCTTCTAACTTGGGCCCAAATTGTAAAATGGTCTTATCTATTGGCGATTTCGTTCCAATTCACATTCCAAGTAATATCCGGCATGCTAATTACATTGCCGGTTGCCAAATTGAATTATCTCTTATAGTTTCCGAGATATGGACTATCGATAATTTACACCTTAGGCTCTGCTTCTAACTTGGGCCCAAATTGTAAAATGGTCTTACCTATTGGCGATTTCGTTCCAATTCACATTCCAAGTAATATTCGGCATGCTAATTACATTGCCGGTTGCCAAATTGCATTATCTCTTATAGTTTCCGAGATATGGACTATCGATAATTTACACCTTAGGCTCTGCTTCTAACTTGGGCCCAAATTGTAAAATGGTCTTATCTATTGGCGATTTCGTTCTAATTCACATTCCAAGTAATATTCGGCATGCTAATTACATTGCCCGTATCCAAGTTGCATTATCTCTTATAGTTTCCGAGATATGGACTATCGATAATTTACACCTTAGGCTCTGCTTCTAACTTGGGCCCAAATTGTAAAATGGTCTTATCTATTGGCGATTTCGTTCCAATTCACATTCCAAGTAATATTCGGCATGCTAATTACATTGCCGGTTGCCAAATTGCATTATGTCTTATAGTTTCCGAGATATGGACTATCGATTATTTTTAACCTTAGGCTCTGCTTCTAACTTGGACCCAAACTGTAAAATGGTCTTATCTATTGGCGATTTCGTTCCAATTCACATTCCAAGTAATATTCGGCATGCTAATTACATTGCCGGTTGCCAAATTGCATTATCTCTTATAGTTTCCGAGATATGGACTATCGATAATTTACACCTTAGGCTCTGCTTCTAACTTGGGCCCAAATTGTAAAATGGTCTTATCTATTGGCGATTTCGTCCCAATTCACATTCCAAGTAATATTCGGCATGCTAATTACATTGCCGGTTGCGAAATTGTATTATCTCTTATAGTTTCCGAGATATGGACTATCGATAATTTACACCTTAGGCTCTGCTTCTAACTTGGGCCCAAATTGTAAAATGGTCTTATCTATTGGCGATTTCGTTCCAATTCATATTCCAAGTAATATTCGGCATGCTAATTACATTGCCGGTTGCCAAATTGCATTATCTCTTATAGTTTCCGAGATATGGACTATCGATAATTTACACCTTAGGCTCTGCTTCTAACTTGGGCCCAAATTGTAAAATGGTCTTATCTATTGGCGATTTCATTCCAATTCACATTCCAAGTAATATTCGGCATGCTAATTACATTGCCGGTTGCCAAATTGCATTATCTCTTATAGTTTCCGAGATATGGACTAACGATAATTTACACCTTAGGCTCTGCTTCTAACTTGGGCCCAAAGTGTAAAATGGTCTTATCTATTGGCGATTTCGTTCCAATTCACATTCCAAGTAATATTCGGCATGCTAATTACATTGCCCGTTGCCAAATTGCATTATCTCTTATAGTTTCCGAGATATGGACTATCGATAATTTACACCTTAGGCTCTGCTTCTAACTTGGGCCCAAATTGTAAAATCGTCTTATCTATTGGCGATTTCGTTCCAATTCAAATTCCAAGTAATATCCGGCATGCTAATTACATTGCCGGTTGCCAAATTGCATTATCTCTTATAGTTTCCGAGATATGGACTATCGATAATTTACACCTTAGGCTCTGCTTCTAACTTGGGCCCAAATTGTAAAATTGTCTTATCTATTGGCGATTTCGTTCCAATTCACATTCCAAGTAATATCCGGCATGCTAATTACATTGCCGGTTGCCAAATTGCATTATCTCTTATAGTTTCCGAGATATGGACTATCGATAATTTACACCTTAGGCTCTGCTTCTAACTTGGGCCCAAATTGTAAAATGGTCTTATCTATTGGCGATTTCGTTCCAATTCACATTCCAAGTAATATCCGGCATGCTAATTACATTGCCGGTTGCCAAATTGCATTATCTCTTATAGTTTCCGAGATATGGACTATCGATAATTTACACCTTAGGCTCTGCTTCTAACTTGGGCCCAAATTGTAAAATGGTCTTATCTATTGGCGATTTCGTTCCAATTCACTTTCCAAGTAATATTCGGCATGCTAATTACATTGCCGGTTGCCAAATTGCATTATCTCTTATAGTTTCCGAGATATGGACTATAGATAATTTACACCTTAGGCTCTGCTTCTAACTTGGGCCCAAATTGTAAAATGGTCTTATCTATTGGCGATTTCTTTCCAATTCACTTTCCAAGTAATATTCGGCATGCTAATTACATTGCCGGTTGCCAAATTGCATTATCTCTTATAGTTTCCGAGATATGGACTATCGATAATTTACACCTTAGGCTCTGCTTCTAACTTGGACCCAAACTGTAAAATGGTCTTATCTATTGGCGATTTCGTTCCAATTCACATTCCAAGTAATATTCGGCATGCTATTTACATTGCCGGTTACCAAATTGCATTATCTCTTATAGTTTCCGATATATGGACTATCGATAATTTACACCTTAGGCTCGGCTTCTAACTTGGGCCCAAATTGTAAAATGGTCTTATCTATTGGCGATTTCGTTCCAATTCACATTCCAAGTAATATTCGGCATGCTAATTACATTGCCGGTTGCCAAATTGCATTATCTCTTATAGTTTCCGAGATATGGACTATCGATAATTTACACCTTAGGCTCTGCTTCTAACTTGGACCCAAACTGTAAAATGGTCTTATCTATTGGCGATTTCGTTCCAATTCACATTCCAAGTAATATTCGGCATGCTAATTACATTGCCGGTTACCAAATTGCATTATCTCTTATAGTTGCCGAGATATGGACTATCGATAATTTACACCTTAGGCTCTGCTTCTAACTTGGGCCCAAATTGTAAAATGGTCTTATCTATTGGCGATTTCGTTCCAATTCACATTCCAAGTAATATTCGGCATGCTAATTACATTGCCGGTTGCCAAATTGCATTATCTCTTATAGTTTCCGAGATATGGACTATCGATAATTTACACCTTAGGCTCTGCTTCTAACTTGGGCCCAAATTGTAAAATGGTCTTATCTATTGGCGATTTCGTCCCAATTCACATTCCAAGTAATATTCGGCATGCTAATTACATTGCCGGTTGCGAAATTGTATTATCTCTTATAGTTTCCGAGATATGGACTATCGATAATTTACACCTTAGGCTCTGCTTCTAACTTGGGCCCAAATTGTAAAATGGTCTTATCTATTGGCGATTTCCTTCCAATTCACATTCCAAGTAATATTCGGCATGCTAATTACATTGCCGGTTGCCAAATTGCATTATCTCTTTTAGTTTCCGAGATATGGACTATCGATAATTTACACCTTAGGCTCTGCTTCTAACTTGGGCCCAAATTGTAAAATGGTCTTATCTATTGGCGATTTCGTTCCAATTCACATTCCAAGTAATATTCGGCATGCTAATTACATTGCCGGTTGCCAAATTGCATTATCTCTTATAGTTTCCGAGATATGGACTATCGATAATTTACACCTTAGGCTCTGCTTCCAACTTGGGCCCAAATTGTAAAATGGTCTTATCTATTGGCGATTTCGTTCCAATTCACATTCCAAGTAATATCCGGCATGCTAATTACATTGCCGGTTGCCAAATTGAATTATCTCTTATAGTTTCCGAGATATGGACTATCGATAATTTACATCTTAGGCTCTGCTTCTAACTTGGGCCCAAATTGTAAAATGGTCTTATCTATTGGCGATTTCGTTCCAATTCACATTCCAAGTAATATTCGGCATGCTAATTACATTGCCGGTTGCCAAATTGCATTATCTCTTATAGTTTCCGAGATATGGACTATCGATTATTTTTAACTTTAGGCTCTGCTTCTAACTTGGACCCAAACTGTAAAATGGTCTTATCTATTGGCGATTTCGTTCCAATTCACATTCCAAGTAATATTCGGCATGCTAGTTACATTGCCAGTTGCCAAATTGCATTATCTCTTATAGTTTCCGAGATATGGACTATGGATAATTTACACCTTATGCTCTGCTTCTAACTTGGGCCCAAATTGTAAAATGGTCTTATCTATTGGCGATTTCGTTCCAATTCACATTCCAAGTAATATTCGGCATGTTAATTAAATTGCCGGTTGCCAAATTGCATTATCTCTTATAGTTTCCGAGATATGGACTATCGATAATTTACACCTTAGGCTCTGCTTCTAACTTGGGCCCAAATTGTAAAATCGTCTTATCTATTGGCGATTTCGTTCCAATTCACACTCCAAGTAATATTCGGCATGCTAATTACATTGCCGGTTGCGAAATTGCATTATCTCTTATAGTTTCCGAGATATGACTATCGGTAATTTACACCTTAGGCTCTGCTTCTAACTTGGCCCCAAATTGTAAAATGGTCTTATCTATTGGCGATTTCGTTCCAATTCACATTCCAAGTAATATTCGGCATGCTAATTACATTGCCGGTTGCCAAATTGCATTATCTCTTATAGTTTCCGAGATATGGACTATGGATAATTTACACCTTAGGCTCTGCTTCTAACTTGGGCCCAAATTGTAAAATGGTCTTATCTATTGGCGATTTCGTTCCAATTCACATTCCAAGTAATATTCGGCATGCTAATTACATTGCCGGTTGCCAAATTGCATTATCTCTTATAGTTTCCGAGATATGGACTATCGATAATTTACACCTTAGGCTCTGCTTCTAACTTGGGCCCAAATTGTAAAATGGTCTTATCTATTGGCGATTTCGTTCCAATTCACATTCCAAGTAATATTCGGCATGCTAATTACATTGCCGGTTGCCAAATTGCATTATCTCTTATAGTTTCCGAGATATGGACTATCGATAATTTACACCTTAGGCTCTGCTTCTAACTTGGGCCCAAATTGTTAAATGGTCTTATCTATTGGCGATTTCGTTCCAATTCACATTCCAAGTTATATTCGGCATGCTAATTACATTGCCGGTTGCCAAATTGAATTATCTCTTTTAGTTTCCGAGATATGGACTATCGATAATTTACACCTTAGGCTCTGCTTCTAACTTGGGCCCAAATTGTAAAATGGTCTTATCTATTGGCGATTTCGTTCCAATTCACATTCCAAGTAATATTCGGCATGCTAATTACATTGCCGGTTGCCAAATTGCATTATCTCTTATAGTTTCCGAGATATGGACTATCGATAATTTACACCTTAGGCTCTGCTTCTAACTTGGGCCCAAATTGTAAAATGGCCTTATCTATTGGCGATTTCGTTCCAATTCACATTCCAAGTAATATTCGGCATGCTAATTACATTGCCGGTTGCCAAATTGCATTATCTCTTATAGTTTCCGAGATATGGACTATCGATAATTTACACCTTAGGCTCTGCTTCTAACTTGGGCCCAAATTGTAAAATGGTCTTATCTATTGGCGATTTCGTTCCAATTCACATTCCAAGTAACACTCGGCATGCTAATTACATTGCCGGTGGCCAAATTGAATTATCTCTTATAGTTTCCGAGATATGGACTATCGATAATTTACACCTTAGGCTCTGCTTCTAACTTGGGCCCAAATTGTAAAATGGTCTTACCTATTGGCGATTTCGTTCCAATTCACATTCCAAGTAATATTCGGCATGCTAATTACATTGCCGGTTGCCAAATTGCATTATCTCTTATAGTTTCCGAGATATGGACTTTCGATAATTTACACCTTAGGCTCTGCTTCTAACTTGGGCCCAAATTGTAAAATGATCTTATCTATTGGCGATTTCGTTCCAATTCACATTCCAAGTAATATTCGGCATGCTAATTACATTGCCGGTTGCCAAATTGCATTATCTCTTATAGTTTCCGAGATATGGACTATCGATAATTTACACCTTAGGCTCTGCTTCTAACTTGGGCCCAAATTGTAAAATGGTCTTATCTATTGGCGATTTCGTTCCAATTCACATTCCAAGTAATATTCGGCATGCTAATTACATTGCCGGTTGCCAAATTGCATTATCTCTTATAGTTTCCGAGATATGGACTATCGATAATTTACACCTTAGGCTCTGCTTCTAACTTGGGCCCAAATTGTAAAATGGTCTTATCTATTGGCGATTTCGTTCCAATTCACATTCCAAGTAATATTCGGCATGTTAATTACATTGCCGGTTGCCAAATTGCGTTATCTCTTATAGTTTCCGAGATATGGACTATCGATAATTTACACCTTAGGCTCTGCTTCTAACTTGGGCCCAAATTGTAAAATGGTCTTATCTATTGGCGATTTCGTTCCAATTCACATTCCAAGTAATATTCGGCATGCTAATTACATTGCCGGTTGCCAAATTGCATTATCTCATATAGTTTCCGAGATATGGACTATCGATAATTTACACCTTAGGCTCTGCTTCTAAATTGGGCCCAAATTGTAAAATGGTCTTATCTATTGGCGATTTCGTTCCAATTCACACTCCAAGTAATATTCGGCATGCTAATTACATTGCCGGTTGCGAAATTGCATTATCTCTTATAGTTTCCGAGATATGGACTATCGGTAATTTACACCTTAGGCTCTGCTTCTAACTTGGCCCCAAATTGTAAAATGGTCTTATCTATTGGCGATTTCGTTCCAATTCACATTCCAAGTAATATTCGGCATGCTAATTACATTGCCGGTTGCCAAATTGCATTATCTCTTATAGTTTCCGAGATATGGACTATCGATAATTTACACCTTAGGCTCTGCTTCTAACTTGGGCCCAAATTGTAAAATGGTCTTATCTATTGGCGATTTCGTTCCAATTCACATTCCAAGTAATATTCGGCATGCTAATTACATTGCCGGTTGCCAAATTGCATTATCTCTTATAGTTTCCGAGATATGGACTATCGATAATTTACACCTTAGGCTCTGCTTCTAAATTGGGCCCAAATTGTAAAATGGTCTTATCTATTGGCGATTTCGTTCCAATTCACACTCCAAGTAATATTCGGCATGCTAATTACATTGCCGGTTGCGAAATTGCATTATCTCTTATAGTTTCCGAGATATGGACTATCGGTAATTTACACCTTAGGCTCTGCTTCTAACTTGGCCCCAAATTGTAAAATGGTCTTATCTATTGGCGATTTCGTTCCAATTCACATTCCAAGTAATATTCGGCATGCTAATTACATTGCCGGTTGCCAAATTGCATTATCTCTTATAGTTTCCGAGATATGGACTATCGATAATTTACACCTTAGGCTCTGCTTCTAACTTGGGTCCAAATTGTAAAATGGTCTTATCTATTGGCGATTTCGTTCCAATTCACATTCCAAGTAATATTCGGCATGCTAATTACATTGCCGGTTGCCAAATTGCATTATCTCTTATAGTTTCCGAGATATGGACTATCGATAATTTACACCTGCTTCTAACTTGGGCCCAAATTGTAATATGGTCTTATCTATTGGCGATTTCGTTCCAATTCACATTCCAAGTAATATTCGGCATGCTAATTACATTGCTGGTTGCCAAATTGCATTATCTCTTATAGTTTCCGAGATATGGACTATCGATAATTTACACTTTAGGCTCTGCTTCTAACTTGGGCCCAAATTGTAAAATGGTCTTATCTATTGGCGATTTTGTTCCAATTCACATTCCAAGTAATATTCGGCATGCTAATTACATTGCCGGTTGCCAAATTGAATTATCTCTTATAGTTTCCGAGATATGGACTATCGATAATTTACACCTTAGGCTCTGCTTCTAACTTGGGCCAAAATTGTAAAATGGTCTTATCTATTGGCGATTTCGTTCCAATTCACATTCCAAGTAATATTCGGCATGCTAATTACATTGCCGGTTGCCAAATTGCATTATCTCTTATAGTTTCCGAGATATGGATTATCGATAATTTACACCTGCTTCTAACTTGGGCCCAAATTGTAATATGGTCTTATCTATTGGCGATTTCGTTCCAATTCACATTCCAAGAAATATTCGGCATGCTAATTACATTGCCGGTTGCCAAATTGCATTATCTCTTATAGTTTCCGAGATATGGACTATCGATAATTTACACTTTAGGCTCTGCTTCTAACTTGGGCCCAAATTGTAAAATGGTCTTATCTATTGGCGATTTTGTTCCAATTCACATTCCAAGTAATATTCGGCATGCTAATTACATTGCCGGTTGCCAAATTGAATTATCTCTTATAGTTTCCGAGATATGGACTATCGATAATTTATCTATTGGCGATTTCGTTCCAATTCACATTCCATGTAATATTCGGCATGCTAATTACATTGCCGGTTGCCAAATTGCATTATCTCTTATAGTTTCCGAGATATGGACTATCGATAATTTACACCTTAGGCTCTGCTTCTAACTTGGGCCCAAACTGTAACATGGTCTTATCTATTGGCGATTTCGTTCCAATTCACATTCCAAGTAGTATTCGGCATGCTAATTACATTGCCGGTTGCCAAATTGCATTATCTCTTATAGTTTCCGAGATATGGACTATCGATAATTTACACCTTAGGCTCTGCTTCTAACTTGGTCCCAAATTGTAAAATGGTCTTATCTATTGGCGATTTCGTTCCAATTCACATTCCAAGTAATATTCGGCATGCTAATTACATTGCCGGTTGCCAAATTGCATTATCTCTTATAGTTTCCGAGATATGGACTATGGATAATTTACACCTTAGGCTCTGCTTCTAACTTGGGCCCAAATTGTAAAATGGTCTTATCTATTGGCGATTTCGTTCCAATTCACATTCCAAGTAATATTCGGCATGCTAATTACATTGCCGGTTGCCAAATTGCATTATCTCTTATAGTTTCCGAGATATGGACTATCGATAATTTACACCTTAGGCTCTGCTTCTAACTTGGGCCCAAATTGTAAAATGGTCTTATCTATTGGCGATTTCGTTCCAATTCACATTCCAAGTAATATTCGGCATGCTAATTACATTGGCGGTTGCCAAATTGCATTATCTCTTATAGTTTCCGAGATATGGACTATCGATAATTTACACCTTAGGCTTTGCTTCTAACTTGGGCCCAAATTGTAAAATGGTCTTCTCTATTGGCGATTTCGTTCCAATTCACATTCCAAGTAATATTCGGCATGCTAATTACATTGCCGGTTGCCAAATTGCATTATCTCTTATAGTTTCCGAGATATGGACTATCGATAATTTACACCTTAGGCTCTGCTTCTAACTTGGGCCCAAATTGTAAAATGGTCTTATCTATTGGCGATTTCGTTCCAATTCACATTCCAAGTAATATTCGGCATGCTAATTACATTGCCGGTTGCCAAATTGCATTATCTCTTATAGTTTCCGAGATATGGACTATCGATAATTTACACCTTAGGCTCTGCTTCTAACTTGGGCCCAAACTGTAACATGGTCTTATCTATTGGCGATTTCGTTCCAATTCACATTCCAAGTAGTATTCGGCATGCTAATTACATTGCCGGTTGCCAAATTGCATTATCTCTTATAGTTTCCGAGATATGGACTATCGATAATTTACACCTTAGGCTCTGCTTCTAACTTGGTCCCAAATTGTAAGATGGTCTTATCTATTGGCGATTTCGTTCCAATTCACATTCCAAGTAATATTCGGCATGCTAATTACATTGCCAGTTGCCAAATTGCATTATCTCTTATAGTTTCCGAGATATGGACTATGGATAATTTACACCTTAGGCTCTGCTTCTAACTTGGGCCAAAATTGTAAAATGGTCTTATCTATTGCCGATTTCGTTCCAATTCACATTCCAAGTAATATTCGGCATGCTAATTACATTGCCGGTTGCCAAATTGCATTATCTCTTATAGTTTCCGAGATATGGACTATCGATAATTTACACCTTAGGCTCTGCTTCTAACTTGGGCCCAAATTGTAAAATGGTCTTATCTATTGGCGATTTCGTTCCAATTCACATTCCAAGTAGTATTCGGCATGCTAATTACATTGCCGGTTGCCAAATTGCATTATCTCTTATAGTTTCCGAGATATGGACTATCGATAATTTACACCTTAGGCTCTGCTTCTAACTTGGGCCCAAATTGTAAAATGGTCTTATCTATTGGCGATTTCGTTCCAATTCACATTCCAAGTAATATTCGGCATGCTAATTACATTGCCAGTTGCCAAATTGCATTATCTCTTATAGTTTCCGAGATATGGACTATGGATAATTTACACCTTATGCTCTGCTTCTAACTTGGGCCCAAATTGTAAAATGGTCTTATCTATTGGCGATTTCGTTCCAATTCACATTCCAAGTAATATTCGGCATGTTAATTAAATTGCCGGTTGCCAAATTGCATTATCTCTTATAGTTTCCGAGATATGGACTATCGATAATTTACACTTTAGGCTCTGCTTCTAACTTGGGCCCAAATTGTAAAATCGTCTTATCTATTGGCGATTTCGTTCCAATTCACATTCCAAGTAATATTCGGCATGCTAATTACATTGCCGGTTGCCAAATTGCATTATCTCTTATATTTTCCGAGATATGGACTATCGATAATTTACACCTTAGGCTCTGCTTCTAACTTGGGCCCAAATTGTAAAATGGTCTTATCTATTGGCGATTTCGTTCCAATTCACATTCCAAGTAATATTCGGCATGCTAATTACATTGCCGGTTGCCAAATTGAATTATCTCTTATAGTTTCCGAGATATGGACTATCGATAATTTACACCTTAGGCTCTGCTTCTAACTTGGGCCCAAATTGTAAAATGGTCTTACCTATTGGCGATTTCGTTCCAATTCACATTCCAAGTAATATTCGGCATGCTAATTACATTGCCGGTGGCCAAGTTGCATTATCTATTATAGTTTCCGAGATATGGACTATCGATAATTTACACCTTAGGCTCTGCTTCTAACTTGGGCCCAAATTGTAAAATGGCCTTATCTATTGGCGATTTCGTTCCAATTCACATTTCAAGTAATATTCGGCATGCTAATTACATTGCCGGTTCCCAAATTGCATTATCTCTTATAGTTTCCGAGATATGGACTATCGATTATTTTTAACCTTAGGCTATGCTTCTAACTTGGGCCCAAACTGTAAAATGGTCTTATCTATTGGCGATTTCGTTCCAATTCACATTCCAAGTAGTTTTCGGCATGCTAATTACATTGCCGGTTGCCAAATTGCATTATCTCTTATAGTTTCCGAGATATGGACTATCGATAATTTACACCTTAGGCTCTGCTTCTAACTTGGGCCCAAATTGTAAAATGGTCTTATCTATTGGCGATTTCGTTCCAATTCACATTCCAAGTAATATTCGGCATGCTAATTACATTGCCGGTTGCCAAATTGCATTATCTCTTATAGTTTCCGAGATATGGACTATCGATAATTTACACTTTAGGCTCTGCTTCTAACTTGGGCCCAAATTGTAAAATGGCCTTATCTATTGGCGATTTAGTTCCAATTCACATTCCAAGTAATATTCGGCATGCTAATTACATTGCCGGTGGCCAAATTGAATTATCTCTTATAGTTTCCGAGATATGGACTATCGATAATTTACATCTTAGGCTCTGCTTCTAACTTGGGCCCAAATTGTAAAATGGTCTTATCTATTGGCGATTTCGTTCCAATTCACATTCCAAGTAATATTCGGCATGCTAATTACATTGCCGGTTGCCAAATTGCATTATCTCTTATAGTTTCCGAGATATGGACTATCGATCATTTAAACCTTAGGCTCTGCTTCTAACTTGGGCCCAAATTGTAAAATGGTCTTATCTATTGCCGATTTCGTTCCAATTCACATTCCAAGTAATATTCGGCATGCTAATTACATTGCCGGTTGCCAAATTGCATTATCTCTTATAGTTTCCGAGATATGGACTATCGATAATTTACACCTTAGGCTCTGCATCTAACTTGGGCCCAAATTGTAAAATGGTCTTATCTATTGGCGATTTCATTCCAATTCACATTCCAAGTAATATTCGGCATGCTAATTACATTGCCGGTTGCCAAATTGCATTATCTCTTATAGTTTCCGAGATATGGACTAACGATAATTTACACCTTAGGCTCTGCTTCTAACTTGGGCCCAAATTGTAAAATGGTCTTATCTATTGGCGATTTCGTTCCAATTCACATTCCAAGTAATATTCGGCATGCTAATTACATTGCCCGTTGCCAAATTGCATTATCTCTTATAGTTTCCGAGATATGGACTAACGATAATTTACACCTTAGGCTCTGCTTCTAACTTGGGCCCAAATTGTAAAATGGTCTTATCTATTGGCGATTTCGTTCCAATTCACATTCCAAGTAATATTCGGCATGCTAATTACATTGCCGGTTGCCAAATTGCTTTATCTCTTTTTCCGAGATATGGACTATCGATAATTTACACCTTAGGCTCTGCTTCTAACTTGGGCCCAAATTGTAAAATGGTCTTATCTATTGGCGATTTCGTTCCAATTCACATTCCAAGTAATATCCGGCATGCTAATTACATTGCCGGTTGCCAAATTGAATTATCTCTTATAGTTTCCGAGATATGGACTATCGATAATTTACACCTTAGGCTCTGCTTCTAACTTGGGCCCAAATTGTAAAATGGTCTTACCTATTGGCGATTTCGTTCCAATTCACATTCCAAGTAATATTCGGCATGCTAATTACATTGCCGTTTGCCAAATTGCATTATCTCTTATAGTTTCCGAGATATGGACTATCGATAATTTACACCTTAGGCTCTGCTTCTAACTTGGGCCCAAATTGTAAAATGGTCTTATCTATTGGCGATTTCGTTCCAATTCACTTTCCAAGTAATATTCGGCATACTAATTACATTGCCGGTTGCCAAATTGCATTATCTCTTATAGTTTCCGAGATATGGACTATAGATAATTTACACCTTAGGCTCTGCTTCTAACTTGGGCCCAAATTGTAAAATGGTCTTATCTATTGGCGATTTCTTTCCAATTCACTCTCCATGTAATATTCGGCATGCTAATTACATTGCCGGTTGCCAAATTGCATTATCTCTTATAGTTTCCGAGATATGGACTATCGATAATTTACACCTTAGGCTCTGCTTCTAACTTGGGCCCAAATTGTAAGATGGTCTTATCTATTGGCGATTTCGTTCCAATTCACATTCCAACTAATATTCGGCATGCTAATTACATTGCCGGTATCCAAGTTGCATTATCTCTTATAGTTTCCGAGATATGGACTATCGATAATTTACACCTTAGGCTCTGCTTCTAACTTGGGCCCAAATTGTAAAATGGTCTTATCTATTGGCGATTTCGTTCCAATTCACATTCCAAGTAATATTCGGCATGCTAATTACATTGCCGGTATCCAAGTTGCATTATCTCTTATAGTTTCCGAGATATGGACTATCGATAATTTACACCTTAGGCTCTGCTTCTAACTTGGGCCCAAATTGTAAAATGGTCTTATCTATTGGCGATTTCGTTCCAATTCACATTCCAAGTAATATTCGGCATGCTAATTACATTGCCGGTATCCAAGTTGCATTATCTCTTATAGTTTCCGAGATATGGACTATCGATAATTTACACCTTAGGCTCTGCTTCTAACTTGGGCCCAAATTGTAAAATGGTCTTATCTATTGGCGATTTCGTTCCAATTCACATTCCAAGTAATATTCGGCATGCTAATTACATTGCCGGTTGCCAAATTGCATTATCTCTTATAGTTTCCGAGATATGGACTATCGATTATTTTTAACCTTAGGCTCTGCTTCTAACTTGGACCCAAACTGTAAAATGGTCTTATCTATTGGCGATTTCGTTCCAATTCACATTCCAAGTAATATTCGGCATGCTAGTTACATTGCCGGTTACCAAATTGCATTATCACTTATAGTTTCCGAGATATGGACTATCGATAATTTACACCCTAGGCTCTGCTTCTAACTTGGGCCCAAATTGTAAAATGGTCTTATCTATTGGCGATTTCGTTCCAATTCACATTCCAAGTAATATTCGGCATGCTAATTACATTGCCGGTTGCCAAATTGCATTATCTCTTATAGTTCCCGAGATATGGACTATCGATAATTTACACCTTAGGCTCTGCTTCTAACTTGGGCCCAAATTGTAAAATGGTCTTATCTATTGGCGATTTCGTTCCAATTCACATTCCAAGTAATATTCGGCATGCTAATTACATTGCCGGTTGCCAAATTGCATTATCTCTTATAGTTTCCGAGATATGGACTATCGATTATTTTTAACCTTAGGCTCTGCTTCTAACTTGGACCCAAACTGTAAAATGGTCTTATCTATTGGCGATTTCGTTCCAATTCACATTCCAAGTAATAATCGGCATGCTAATTACATTGCCGGTTACCAAATTGCATTATCTCTTATAGTTTCCGAGATATGGACTATCGATAATTTACACCTTAGGCTCTGCTTCTAACTTGGGCCCAAATTGTAAAATGGTCTTATCTATTGGCGATTTCGTTCCAATTCACATTCCAAGTAATATTCGGCATGCTAATTACATTGCCGGTTGCCAAATTGCATTATCTCTTATAGTTTCCGATATATGGACTATAGATAATTTACACCTTAGGCTCTGCTTCTAACTTGGGCACAAATTGTAAAATGGTCTTATCTATTGGCGATTTCTTTCCAATTCACTTTCCAAGTAATATTCGGCATGCTAATTACATTGCCGGTTGCCAAATTGCATTATCTCTTATAGTTTCCGAGATATGGACTATAGATAATTTACACCTTAGGCTCTGCTTCTAACTTGGGCCCAAATTGTAAAATGGTCTTATCTATTGGCGATTTCTTTCCAATTCACTTTCCAAGTAATATTCGGCATGCTAATTACATTGCCGGTTGCCAAATTGCATTATCTCTTATAGTTTCCGAGATATGGACTATCGATAATTTACACCTTAGGCTCTGCTTCTAACTTGGGCCCAAATTGTAAAATGGTCTTATCTATTGGCGATTTCGTTCCAATTCACATTCCAAGTAATATCCGGCATGCTAATTACATTGCCGGTTGCCAAATTGAATTATCTCTTATAGTTTCCGAGATATGGACTATCGATAATTTACACCTTAGGCTCTGCTTCTAACTTGGGCCCAAATTGTAAAATGGTCTTACCTATTGGCGATTTCGTTCCAATTCACATTCCAAGTAATATTCGGCATGCTAATTACATTGCCGGTTGCCAAATTGCATTATCTCTTATAGTTTCCGAGACATGGACTATCGATAATTTACTCCTTAGGCTCTGCTTCTAACTTGGGCCCAAATTGTAAAATGACTTATCTATTGGCGATTTCGTCCCAATTCACATTCCAAGTAATATTCGGCATGCTAATTACATTGCCGGTTGCGAAATTGTATTATCTCTTATAGTTTCCGAGATATGGACTAACGATAATTTACACCTTAGGCTCTGCTTCTAACTTGGGCCCAAATTGTAAAATGGTCTTATCTATTGGCGATTTCGTTCCAATTCACATTCCAAGTAATATTCGGCATGCTAATTACATTGCCCGTTGCCAAATTGCATTATCTCTTATAGTTTCCGAGATATGGACTATCGATAATTTACACCTTAGGCTCTGCTTCTAACTTGGGCCCAAATTGTAAAATCGTCTTATCTATTGGCGATTTCGTTCCAATTCACATTCCAAGTAATATTCGGCATGATAATTACATTGCCGGTTGCCAAATTGCATTATCTCTTATAGTTTCCGAGATATGGACTATCGATAATTTACACCTTAGGCTCTGCTTCTAACTTGGGCCCAAATTGTAAAATGGTCTTATCTATTGGCGATTTCGTTCCAATTCACATTCCAAGTAATATCCGGCATGCTAATTACATTGCCGGTTGCCAAATTGCATTATCTCTTATAGTTTCCGAGATATGGACTATCGATAATTTACACCTTAGGCTCTGCTTCTAACTTGGGCCCAAATTGTAAAATGGTCTTATCTATTCGCGATTTCGTTCCAATTCACTTTCCAAGTAATATTCGGCATGCTAATTACATTGCCGGTTGCTAAATTGCATTATCTCTTATAGTTTCCGAGATATGGACTATAGATAATTTACACCTTAGGCTCTGCTTCTAACTTTTGCCCAAATTGTAAAATGGTCTTATCTTTTGGCGATTTCTTTCCAATTCACTTTCCAAGTAATATTCGGCATGCTAATTACATTGCCGGTTGCCAAATTGCATTATCTCTTATAGTTTCCGAGATATGGACTATCGATAATTTACACCTTAGGCTCTGCTTCTAACTTGGGCCCAAATTGTAAAATGGTCTTATCTATTGGCGATTTCGTTCCAATTCACATTCCAAGTAATATTCGGCATGCTAATTACATTGCCGGTTGCCAAATTGCATTATCTCTTATAGTTTCCGAGATATGGACTATCGATTATTTTTAACCTTAGGCTCGGCTTCTAACTTGGGCCCAAATTGTAAAATGGTCTTATCTATTGGCGATTTCGTTCCAATTCACATTCCAAGTAATATTCGGCATGCTAATTACATTGCCTGTTGCCAAATTGCATTATCTCTTATAGTTTCCGAGATATGGACTATCGATAATTTACACCTTAGGCTCTGCTTCTAACTTGGGCCCAAATTGTAAAATGGTCTTATCTATTGGCGATTTCATTCCAATTCACATTCCAAGTAATATTCGGCATGCTAATTACATTGCCGGTTGCCAAATTGCATTATCTCTTATAGTTTCCGAGATATGGACTAACGATAATTTACACCTTAGGCTCTGCTTCTAACTTGGGCCCAAATTGTAAAATGGTCTTATCTATTGGCGATTTCGTTCCAATTCACATTCCAAGTAATATTCGGCATGCTAATTACATTGCCCGTTGCCAAATTGCATTATCTCTTATAGTTTCCGAGATATGGACTATCGATAATTTACACCTTAGGCTCTGCTTCTAACTTGGGCCCAAATTGTAAAATGGTCTTATCTATTGGCGATTTCGTTCCAATTCACATTCCAAGTAATATCCGGCATGCTAATTACATTGCCGGTTGCCAAATTGAATTATCTCTTATAGTTTCCGAGATATGGACTATCGATAATTTACACCTTAGGCTCTGCTTCTAACTTGGGCCCAAATTGTAAAATGGTCTTACCTATTAGCGATTTCGTTCCAATTCACATTCCAAGTAATATTCGGCATGCTAATTACATTGCCGGTTGCCAAATTGCATTATCTCTTATAGTTTCCGAGATATGGACTATCGATAATTTACACCTTAGGCTCTGCTTCTAACTTGGGCCCAAATTGTAAAATGGTCTTATTTATTGGCGATTTCTTTCCAATTCACTTTCCAAGCAATATTCGGCATGCTAATTACATTGCCGGTTGCCAAATTGCATTATCTCTTATAGTTTCCGAGATATGGACTATCGATAATTTACACCTTAGGCTCTGCTTCTAACTTGGGCCCAAATTGTAAAATGGTCTTATCTATTGGCGATTTCGTTCCAATTCACATTCCAAGTAATATTCGGCATGCTAATTACATTGCCGGTATCCAAGTTGCATTATCACTTATAGTTTCCGAGATATGGACTATCGATAATTTACACCTTAGGCTCTGCTTCTAACTTGGGTCCAAATTGTAAAATGGTCTTATCTATTGGCGATTTCGTTCCAATTCACATTCCAAGTAATATTCGGCATGCTAATTACATTGCCGGTTGCCAAATTGCATTATCTCTTATAGTTTCCGAGATATGGACTATCGATTATTTTTAACCTTAGGCTCTGCTTCTAACTTGGACCCAAACTGTAAAATGGTCTTATCTATTGGCGATTTCGTTCCAATTCACATTCCAAGTAATATTCGGCATGCTAATTACATTGCCGGTTACCAAATTGCATTATCTCTTATAGTTTCCGAGATATGGACTATCGATAATTTACACCTTAGGCTCTGCTTCTAACTTGGGCCCAAATTGTAAAATGGTCTTATCTATTGGCGATTTCGTTCCAATTCACATTCCAAGTAATATTCGGCATGCTAATTACATTGCCGGTTGCCAAATTGCATTATCTCTTATAGTTTCCGAGACATGGACTATCGATAATTTACACCTTAGGCTCTGCTTCTAACTTGGGCCCAAATTGTAAAATGGTCTTATCTATTGGCGATTTCGTCCCAATTCACATTCCAAGTAATATTCGGCATGCTAATTACATTGCCGGTTGCGAAATTGTATTATCTCTTATAGTTTCCGAGACATGGACTATCGATAATTTACACCTTAGGCTCTGCTACTAACTTGGGCCCAAATTGTAAAATGGTCTTATCTATTGGCGATTTCGTTCCAATTCACATTCCAAGTAATATTCGGCATGCTAATTACATTGCCGGTTGCCAAATTGCATTATCTCTTTTAGTTTCCGAGATATGGACTATCGATAATTTACACCTTAGGCTCTGCTTCTAACTTGGGCCCAAATTGTAAAATGGTCTTTTCTATTGGCGATTTCGTTCCAATTCACATTCCAAGTAATATTCGGCATGCTAATTACATTGCCGGTATCCAAGTTGCATTATCACTTATAGTTTCCGAGATATGGACTATCGATAATTTACACCTTAGGCTCTGCTTCTAACTTGGGCCCAAATTGTAAAATGGTCTTTTCTATTGGCGATTTCGTTCCAATTCACATTCCAAGTAATATTCGGCATGCTAATTACATTGCCGGTTGCCAAATTGCATTATCTCTTATAGTTTCCGAGATATGGACTATCGATAATTTACACCTTAGGCTCTGCTTCTAACTTGGGCCCAAATTGTAAAATGGTCTTATCTATTGGCGATTTCGTTCCAATTCACATTCCAAGTAATATCCGGCATGCTAATTACATTGCCGGTTGCCAAATTGAATTATCTCTTATAGTTTCCGAGATATGGACTATCGATAATTTACACCTTAGGCTCTGCTTCTAACTTGGGCCCAAATTGTAAAATGGTCTTACCTATTGGCGATTTCGTTCCAATTCACATTCCAAGTAATATTCGGCATGCTAATTACATTGCCGGTTGCCAAATTGCATTATCTCTTATAGTTTCCGAGATATGGACTATCGATAATTTACACCTTAGGCTCTGCTTCTAACTTGGGCCCAAATTGTAAAATGGTCTTATCTATTGGCGATTTCGTTCCAATTCACATTCCAAGTAATATTCGGCATGCTAATTACATTGCCCGTATCCAAGTTGCATTATCTCTTATAGTTTCCGAGATATGGACTATCGATAATTTACACCTTAGGCTCTGCTTCTAACTTGGGCCCAAATTGTAAAATGGTCTTATCTATTGGCGATTTCGTTCCAATTCACATTCCAAGTAATATTCGGCATGCTAATTACATTGCCGGTTGCCAAATTGCATTATGTCTTATAGTTTCCGAGATATGGACTATCGATTATTTTTAACCTTAGGCTCTGCTTCTAACTTGGACCCAAACTGTAAAATGGTCTTATCTATTGGCGATTTCGTTCCAATTCACATTCCAAGTAATATTCGGCATGCTAATTACATTGCCGGTTGCCAAATTGCATTATCTCTTATAGTTTCCGAGATATGGACTATCGATAATTTACACCTTAGGCTCTGCTTCTAACTTGGGCCCAAATTGTAAAATGGTCTTATCTATTGGCGATTTCGTCCCAATTCACATTTCAAGTAATATTCGGCATGCTAATTACATTGCCGGTTGCGAAATTGCATTATCTCTTATAGTTTCCGAGATATGGACTATCGATAATTTACACCTTAGGCTCTGCTTCTAACTTGGGCCCAAATTGTAAAATGGTCTTATCTATTGGCGATTTCGTTCCAATTCATATTCCAAGTAATATTCGGCATGCTAATTACATTGCCGGTTGCCAAATTGCATTATCTCTTATAGTTTCCGAGATATGGACTATCGATAATTTACACCTTAGGCTCTGCTTCTAACTTGGGCCCAAATTGTAAAATGGTCTTATCTATTGGCGATTTCATTCCAATTCACATTCCAAGTAATATTCGGCATGCTAATTACATTGCCGGTTGCCAAATTGCATTATCTCTTATAGTTTCCGAGATATGGACTAACGATAATTTACACCTTAGGCTCTGCTTCTAACTTGGGCCCAAATTGTAAAATGGTCTTATCTATTGGCGATTTCGTTCCAATTCACATTCCAAGTAATATTCGGCATGCTAATTACATTGCCCGTTGCCAAATTGCATTATCTCTTATAGTTTCCGAGATATGGACTATCGATAATTTACACCTTAGGCTCTGCTTCTAACTTGGGCCCAAATTGTAAAATCGTCTTATCTATTGGCGATTTCGTTCCAATTCACATTCCAAGTAATATCCGGCATGCTAATTACATTGCCGGTTGCCAAATTGCATTATCTCTTATAGTTTCCGAGATATGGACTATCGATAATTTACACCTTAGGCTCTGCTTCTAACTTGGGCCCAAATTGTAAAATTGTCTTATCTATTGGCGATTTCGTTCCAATTCACATTCCAAGTAATATCCGGCATGCTAATTACATTGCCGGTTGCCAAATTGCATTATCTCTTATAGTTTCCGAGATATGGACTATCGATAATTTACACCTTAGGCTCTGCTTCTAACTTGGGCCCAAATTGTAAAATGGTCTTATCTATTGGCGATTTCGTTCCAATTCACATTCCAAGTAATATCCGGCATGCTAATTACATTGCCGGTTGCCAAATTGCATTATCTCTTATAGTTTCCGAGATATGGACTATCGATAATTTACACCTTAGGCTCTGCTTCTAACTTGGGCCCAAATTGTAAAATGGTCTTATCTATTGGCGATTTCGTTCCAATTCACTTTCCAAGTAATATTCGGCATGCTAATTACATTGCCGGTTGCCAAATTGCATTATCTCTTATAGTTTCCGAGATATGGACTATAGATAATTTACACCTTAGGCTCTGCTTCTAACTTGGGCCCAAATTGTAAAATGGTCTTATCTATTGGCGATTTCTTTCCAATTCACTTTCCAAGTAATATTCGGCATGCTAATTACATTGCCGGTTGCCAAATTGCATTATCTCTTATAGTTTCCGAGATATGGACTATCGATAATTTACACCTTAGGCTCTGCTTCTAACTTGGACCCAAACTGTAAAATGGTCTTATCTATTGGCGATTTCGTTCCAATTCACATTCCAAGTAATATTCGGCATGCTATTTACATTGCCGGTTACCAAATTGCATTATCTCTTATAGTTTCCGATATATGGACTATCGATAATTTACACCTTAGGCTCGGCTTCTAACTTGGGCCCAAATTGTAAAATGGTCTTATCTATTGGCGATTTCGTTCCAATTCACATTCCAAGTAATATTCGGCATGCTAATTACATTGCCGGTTGCCAAATTGCATTATCTCTTATAGTTTCCGAGATATGGACTATCGATAATTTACACCTTAGGCTCTGCTTCTAACTTGGGCCCAAATTGTAAAATGGTCTTATCTATTGGCGATTTCATTCCAATTCACATTCCAAGTAATATTCGGCATGCTAATTACATTGCCGGTTGCCAAATTGCATTATCTCTTATAGTTTCCGAGATATGGACTAACGATAATTTACACCTTAGGCTCTGCTTCTAACTTGGGCCCAAATTGTAAAATGGTCTTATCTATTGGCGATTTCGTTCCAATTCACATTCCAAGTAATATTCGGCATGCTAATTACATTGCCCGTTGCCAAATTGCATTATCTCTTATAGTTTCCGAGATATGGACTATCGATAATTTACACCTTAGGCTCTGCTTCTAACTTGGGCCCAAATTGTAAAATCGTCTTATCTATTGGCGATTTCGTTCCAATTCACATTCCAAGTAATATTCGGCATGCTAATTACATTGCCGGTTGCCAAATTGCATTATCTCTTATAGTTTCCGAGATATGGACTATCGATAATTTACACCTTAGGCTCTGCTTCTAACTTGGGCCCAAATTGTAAAATGGTCTTATCTATTGGCGATTTCGTTCCAATTCACATTCCAAGTAATATTCGGCATGCTAATTACATTGCCCGTTGCCAAATTGCATTATCTCTTATAGTTTCCGAGATATGGACTATCGATAATTTACACCTTAGGCTCTGCTTCTAACTTGGGCCCAAATTGTAAAATCGTCTTATCTATTGGCGATTTCGTTCCAATTCACATTCCAAGTAATATTCGGCATGCTAATTACATTGCCGGTTGCCAAATTGCATTATCTCTTATAGTTTCCGAGATATGGACTATCGATAATTTACACCTTAGGCTCTGCTTCCAACTTGGGCCCAAATTGTAAAATGGTCTTATCTATTGGCGATTTCGTTCCAATTCACATTCCAAGTAATATCCGGCATGCTAATTACATTGCCGGTTGCCAAATTGAATTATCTCTTATAGTTTCCGAGATATGGACTATCGATAATTTACACCTTAGGCTCTGCTTCTAACTTGGGCCCAAATTGTAAAATGGTCTTACCTATTGGCGATTTCGTTCCAATTCACATTCCAAGTAATATTCGGCATGCTAATTACATTGCCGGTGGCCAAATTGAATTATCTCTTATAGTTTCCGAGATATGGACTATCGATAATTTACACCTTAGGCTCTGCTTCTAACTTGGGCCCAAATTGTAAAATGGTCTTATCTATTGGCGATTTCGTTCCAATTCACATTCCAAGTAATATTCGGCATGCTAATTACATTGCCGGTTGCCAAATTGCATTATCTCTTATAGTTTCCGAGATATGGACTATCGATCATTTACACCTTAGGCTCTGCTTCTAACTTGGGCCCAAATTGTAAAATGGTCTTATCTATTGGCGATTTCATTCCAATTCACATTCCAAGTAATATTCGGCATGCTAATTACATTGCCGGTTGCCAAATTGCATTATCTCTTATGGTTTCCGAGATATGGACTAACGATAATTTACACCTTAGGCTCTGCTTCTAACTTGGGCCCAAATTGTAAAATGGTCTTATCTATTGGCGATTTCGTTCCAATTCACATTCCAAGTAATATTCGGCATGCTAATTACATTGCCGGTGGCCAAGTTGCATTATCTCTTATAGTTTCCGAGATATGGACTATCGATAATTTACACCTTAGGCTCTGCTTCTAACTTGGGCCCAAATTGTAAAATGGTCTTATCTATTGGCGATTTCGTTCCAATTCACACTCCAAGTAATATTCGGCATGCTAATTACATTGCCGGTTGCCAAATTGCATTATCTCTTATAGTTTCCGAGATATGGACTATCGATTATTTTTAACCTTAGGCTCTGCTTCTAACTTGGACCCAAACTGTAAAATGGTCTTATCTATTGGCGATTTCGTTCCAATTCACATTCCAAGTAATATTCGGCATGCTAATTACATTGCCGGTTACCAAATTGCATTATCTCTTATAGTTGCCGAGATATGGACTATCGATAATTTACACCTTAGGCTCTGCTTCTAACTTGGGCCCAAATTGTAAAATGGTCTTATCTATTGGCGATTTCGTTCCAATTCACATTCCAAGTAATATTCGGCATGCTAATTACATTGCCGGTTGCCAAATTGCATTATCTCTTATAGTTTCCGAGATATGGACTATCGATAATTTACACCTTAGGCTCTGCTTCTAACTTGGGCCCAAATTGTAAAATGGTCTTATCTATTGGCGATTTCGTCCCAATTCACATTCCAAGTAATATTCGGCATGCTAATTACATTGCCGGTTGCGAAATTGTATTATCTCTTATAGTTTCCGAGATATGGACTATCGATAATTTACACCTTAGGCTCTGCTTCTAACTTGGGCCCAAATTGTAAAATGGTCTTATCTATTGGCGATTTCCTTCCAATTCACATTCCAAGTAATATTCGGCATGCTAATTACATTGCCGGTTGCCAAATTGCATTATCTCTTTTAGTTTCCGAGATATGGACTATCGATAATTTACACCTTAGGCTCTGCTTCTAACTTGGGCCCAAATTGTAAAATGGTCTTATCTATTGGCGATTTCGTCCCAATTCACATTCCAAGTAATATTCGGCATGCTAATTACATTGCCGGTGGCCAAATTGAATTATCTCTTATAGTTTCCGAGATATGGACTATCGATAATTTACACCTTAGGCTCTGCTTCTAACTTGGGCCCAAATTGTAAAATGGTCTTATCTATTGGCGATTTCCTTCCAATTCACATTCCAAGTAATATTCGGCATGCTAATTACATTGCCGGTTGCCAAATTGCATTATCTCTTATAGTTTCCGAGATATGGACTATCGATAATTTACACTTTAGGCTCTGCTTCTAACTTGGGCCCAAATTGTAAAATGGCCTTATCTATTGGCGATTTAGTTCCAATTCACATTCCAAGTAATATTCGGCATGCTAATTACATTGCCGGTGGCCAAATTGAATTATCTCTTATAGTTTCCGAGATATGGACTATCGATAATTTACATCTTAGGCTCTGCTTCTAACTTGGGCCCAAATTGTAAAATGGTCTTATCTATTGGCGATTTCGTTCCAATTCACATTCCAAGTAATATTCGGCATGCTAATTACATTGCCGGTTGCCAAATTGCATTATCTCTTATAGTTTCCGAGATATGGACTATCGATTATTTTTAACCTTAGGCTCTGCTTCTAACTTGGACCCAAACTGTAAAATGGTCTTATCTATTGGCGATTTCGTTCCAATTCACATTCCAAGTAATATTCGGCATGCTAGTTACATTGCCGGTTACCAAATTGCATTATCACTTATAGTTTCCGAGATATGGACTATCGATAATTTACACCCTAGGCTCTGCTTCTAACTTGGGCCCAAATTGTAAAATGGTCTTATCTATTGGCGATTTCGTTCCAATTCACATTCCAAGTAATATTCGGCATGCTAATTACATTGCCGGTTGCCAAATTGCATTATCTCTTATAGTTCCCGAGATATGGACTATCGATAATTTACACCTTAGGCTCTGCTTCTAACTTGGGCCCAAATTGTAAAATGGTCTTATCTATTGGCGATTTCGTTCCAATTCACATTCCAAGTAATATTCGGCATGCTAATTACATTGCCGGTTGCCAAATTGCATTATCTCTTATAGTTTCCGAGATATGGACTATCGATTATTTTTAACCTTAGGCTCTGCTTCTAACTTGGACCCAAACTGTAAAATGGTCTTATCTATTGGCGATTTCGTTCCAATTCACATTCCAAGTAATATTCGGCATGCTAATTACATTGCCGGTTACCAAATTGCATTATCTCTTATAGTTTCCGAGATATGGACTATCGATAATTTACACCTTAGGCTCTGCTTCTAACTTGGGCCCAAATTGTAAAATGGTCTTATCTATTGGCGATTTCGTTCCAATTCACATTCCAAGTAATATTCGGCATGCTAATTACATTGCCGGTTGCCAAATTGCATTATCTCTTATAGTTTCCGAGATATGGACTATAGATAATTTACACCTTAGGCTCTGCTTCTAACTTGGGCACAAATTGTAAAATGGTCTTATCTATTGGCGATTTCTTTCCAATTCACTTTCCAAGTAATATTCGGCATGCTAATTACATTGCCGGTTGCCAAATTGCATTATCTCTTATAGTTTCCGAGATATGGACTATAGATAATTTACACCTTAGGCTCTGCTTCTAACTTGGGCCCAAATTGTAAAATGGTCTTATCTATTGGCGATTTCTTTCCAATTCACTTTCCAAGTAATATTCGGCATGCTAATTACATTGCCGGTTGCCAAATTGCATTATCTCTTATAGTTTCCGAGATATGGACTATCGATAATTTACACCTTAGGCTCTGCTTCTAACTTGGGCCCAAATTGTAAAATGGTCTTATCTATTGGCGATTTCGTTCCAATTCACATTCCAAGTAATATCCGGCATGCTAATTACATTGCCGGTTGCCAAATTGAATTATCTCTTATAGTTTCCGAGATATGGACTATCGATAATTTACACCTTAGGCTCTGCTTCTAACTTGGGCCCAAATTGTAAAATGGTCTTACCTATTGGCGATTTCGTTCCAATTCACATTCCAAGTAATATTCGGCATGCTAATTACATTGCCGGTTGCCAAATTGCATTATCTCTTATAGTTTCCGAGACATGGACTATCGATAATTTACACCTTAGGCTCTGCTTCTAACTTGGGCCCAAATTGTAAAATGACTTATCTATTGGCGATTTCGTCCCAATTCACATTCCAAGTAATATTCGGCATGCTAATTACATTGCCGGTTGCGAAATTGTATTATCTCTTATAGTTTCCGAGATATGGACTAACGATAATTTACACCTTAGGCTCTGCTTCTAACTTGGGCCCAAATTGTAAAATGGTCTTATCTATTGGCGATTTCGTTCCAATTCACATTCCAAGTAATATTCGGCATGCTAATTACATTGCCCGTTGCCAAATTGCATTATCTCTTATAGTTTCCGAGATATGGACTATCGATAATTTACACCTTAGGCTCTGCTTCTAACTTGGGCCCAAATTGTAAAATCGTCTTATCTATTGGCGATTTCGTTCCAATTCACATTCCAAGTAATATTCGGCATGATAATTACATTGCCGGTTGCCAAATTGCATTATCTCTTATAGTTTCCGAGATATGGACTATCGATAATTTACACCTTAGGCTCTGCTTCTAACTTGGGCCCAAATTGTAAAATGGTCTTATCTATTGGCGATTTCGTTCCAATTCACATTCCAAGTAATATCCGGCATGCTAATTACATTGCCGGTTGCCAAATTGCATTATCTCTTATAGTTTCCGAGATATGGACTATCGATAATTTACACCTTAGGCTCTGCTTCTAACTTGGGCCCAAATTGTAAAATGGTCTTATCTATTGGCGATTTCGTTCCAATTCACTTTCCAAGTAATATTCGGCATGCTAATTAAATTGCCGGTTGCTAAATTGCATTATCTCTTATAGTTTCCGATATATGGACTATAGATAATTTACACCTTAGGCTCTGCTTCTAACTTGGGCCCAAATTCTAAAATGGTCTTATCTTTTGGCGATTTCTTTCCAATTCACTTTCCAAGTAATATTCGGCATGCTAATTACATTGCCGGTTGCCAAATTGCATTATCTCTTATAGTTTCCGAGATATGGACTATCGATAATTTACACCTTAGGCTCTGCTTCTAACTTGGACCCAAACTGTAAAATGGTCTTATCTATTGGCGATTTCGTTCCAATTCACATTCCAAGTAATATTCGGCATGCTAATTACATTGCCGGTTACCAAATTGCATTATCTCTTATAGTTTCCGAGATATGGACTATCGATAATTTACACCTTAGGCTCGGCTTCTAACTTGGGCCCAAATTGTAAAATGGTCTTATCTATTGGCGATTTCGTTCCAATTCACATTCCAAGTAATATTCGGCATGCTAATTACATTGCCTGTTGCCAAATTGCATTATCTCTTATAGTTTCCGAGATATGGACTATCGATAATTTACACCTTAGACTCTGCTTCTAACTTGGGCCCAAATTGTAAAATGGTCTTATCTATTGGCGATTTCATTCCAATTCACATTCCAAGTAATATTCGGCATGCTAATTACATTGCCGGTTGCCAAATTGCATTATCTCTTATAGTTTCCGAGATATGGACTAACGATAATTTACACCTTAGGCTCTGCTTCTAACTTGGGCCCAAATTGTAAAATGGTCTTATCTATTGGCGATTTCGTTCCAATTCACATTCCAAGTAATATTCGGCATGCTAATTACATTGCCCGTTGCCAAATTGCATTATCTCTTATAGTTTCCGAGATATGGACTATCGATAATTTACACCTTAGGCTCTGCTTCTAACTTGGGCCCAAATTGTAAAATCGTCTTATCTATTGGCGATTTCGTTCCAATTCACATTCCAAGTAATATTCGGCATGCTAATTACATTGCCGGTTGCCAAATTGCATTATCTCTTATAGTTTCCGAGATATGGACTATCGATAATTTACACCTTAGGCTCTGCTTCTAACTTGGGCCCAAATTGTAAAATGGTCTTATCTATTGGCGATTTCGTTCCAATTCACATTCCAAGTAATATCCGGCATGCTAATTACATTGCCGGTTGCCAAATTGAATTATCTCTTATAGTTTCCGAGATATGGACTATCGATAATTTACACCTTAGGCTCTGCTTCTAACTTGGGCCCAAATTGTAAAATGGTCTTACCTATTAGCGATTTCGTTCCAATTCACATTCCAAGTAATATTCGGCATGCTAATTACATTGCCGGTTGCCAAATTGCATTATCTCTTATAGTTTCCGAGATATGGACTATCGATAATTTACACCTTAGGCTCTGCTTCTAACTTGGGCCCAAATTGTAAAATGGTCTTATTTATTGGCGATTTCTTTCCAATTCACTTTCCAAGCAATATTCGGCATGCTAATTACATTGCCGGTTGCCAAATTGCATTATCTCTTATAGTTTCCGAGATATGGACTATCGATAATTAACACCTTAGGCTCTGCTTCTAACTTGGGCCCAAATTGTAAAATGGTCTTATCTATTGGCGATTTCGTTCCAATTCACATTCCAAGTAATATTCGGCATGCTAATTACATTGCCGGTATCCAAGTTGCATTATCACTTATAGTTTCCGAGATATGGACTATCGATAATTTACACCTTAGGCTCTGCTTCTAACTTGGGTCCAAATTGTAAAATGGTCTTATCTATTGGCGATTTCGTTCCAATTCACATTCCAAGTAATATTCGGCATGCTAATTACATTGCCGGTTGCCAAATTGCATTATCTCTTATAGTTTCCGAGATATGGACTATCGATTATTTTTAACCTTAGGCTCTGCTTCTAACTTGGACCCAAACTGTAAAATGGTCTTATCTATTGGCGATTTCGTTCCAATTCACATTCCAAGTAATATTCGGCATGCTAATTACATTGCCGGTTACCAAATTGCATTATCTCTTATAGTTTCCGAGATATGGACTATCGATAATTTACACCTTAGGCTCTGCTTCTAACTTGGGCCCAAATTGTAAAATGGTCTTATCTATTGGCGATTTCGTTCCAATTCACATTCCAATTAATATTCGGCATGCTAATTACATTGCCGGTTGCCAAATTGCATTATCTCTTATAGTTTCCGAGATATGGACTATCGATAATTTACACCTTAGGCTCTGCTTCTAACTTGGGCCCAAATTGTAAAATGGTCTTATCTATTGGCGATTTCGTTCCAATTCACATTCCAAGTAATATTCGGCATGCTAATTACATTGCCGGTTGCCAAATTGCATTATCTCTTATAGTTTCCGAGATATGGACTATCGATAATTTACACCTTAGGCTCTGCTACTAACTTGGGCCCAAATTGTAAAATGGTCTTATCTATTGGCGATTTCGTTCCAATTCACATTCCAAGTAATATTCGGCATGCTAATTACATTGCCGGTTGCCAAATTGCATTATCTCTTATAGTTTCCGAGATATGGACTATCGATAATTTACACCTTAGGCTCTGCTTCTAACTTGGGCCCAAATTGTAAAATGGTCTTTTCTATTGGCGATTTCGTTCCAATTCACATTCCAAGTAATATTCGGCATGCTAATTACATTGCCGGTTGCCAAATTGCATTATCTCTTATAGTTTCCGAGATATGGACTATCGATAATTTACACCTTAGGCTCTGCTTCTAACTTGGGCCCAAATTGTAAAATGGTCTTATCTATTGGCGATTTCGTTCCAATTCACATTCCAAGTAATATCCGGCATGCTAATTACATTGCCGGTTGCCAAATTGAATTATCTCTTATAGTTTCCGAGATATGGACTATCGATAATTTACACCTTAGGCTCTGCTTCTAACTTGGGCCCAAATTGTAAAATGGTCTTATCTATTGGCGATTTCGTTCCAATTCACATTCCAAGTAATATTCGGCATGCTAATTACATTGCCCGTTGCCAAATTGCATTATCTCTTATAGTTTCCGAGATATGGACTATCGATAATTTACACCTTAGGCTCTGCTTCTAACTTGGGCCCAAATTGTAAAATCGTCTTATCTATTGGCGATTTCGTTCCAATTCACATTCCAAGTAATATCCGGCATGCTAATTACATTGCCGGTTGCCAAATTGCATTATCTCTTATAGTTTCCGAGATATGGACTATCGATAATTTACACCTTAGGCTCTGCTTCTAACTTGGGCCCAAATTGTAAAATTGTCTTATCTATTGGCGATTTCGTTCCAATTCACATTCCAAGTAATATCCGGCATGCTAATTACATTGCCGGTTGCCAAATTGCATTATCTCTTATAGTTTCCGAGATATGGACTATCGATAATTTACACCTTAGGCTCTGCTTCTAACTTGGGCCCAAATTGTAAAATGGTCTTATCTATTGGCGATTTCGTTCCAATTCACATTCCAAGTAATATCCGGCATGCTAATTACATTGCCGGTTGCCAAATTGCATTATCTCTTATAGTTTCCGAGATATGGACTATCGATAATTTACACCTTAGGCTCTGCTTCTAACTTGGGCCCAAATTGTAAAATGGTCTTATCTATTGGCGATTTCGTTCCAATTCACTTTCCAAGTAATATTCGGCATGCTAATTACATTGCCGGTTGCCAAATTGCATTATCTCTTATAGTTTCCGAGATATGGACTATAGATAATTTACACCTTAGGCTCTGCTTCTAACTTGGGCCCAAATTGTAAAATGGTCTTATCTATTGGCGATTTCTTTCCAATTCACTTTCCAAGTAATATTCGGCATGCTAATTACATTGCCGGTTGCCAAATTGCATTATCTCTTATAGTTTCCGAGATATGGACTATCGATAATTTACACCTTAGGCTCTGCTTCTAACTTGGACCCAAACTGTAAAATGGTCTTATCTATTGGCGATTTCGTTCCAATTCACATTCCAAGTAATATTCGGCATGCTATTTACATTGCCGGTTACCAAATTGCATTATCTCTTATAGTTTCCGATATATGGACTATCGATAATTTACACCTTAGGCTCGGCTTCTAACTTGGGCCCAAATTGTAAAATGGTCTTATCTATTGGCGATTTCGTTCCAATTCACATTCCAAGTAATATTCGGCATGCTAATTACATTGCCGGTTGCCAAATTGCATTATCTCTTATAGTTTCCGAGATATGGACTATCGATAATTTACACCTTAGGCTCTGCTTCTAACTTGGGCCCAAATTGTAAAATGGTCTTATCTATTGGCGATTTCATTCCAATTCACATTCCAAGTAATATTCGGCATGCTAATTACATTGCCGGTTGCCAAATTGCATTATCTCTTATAGTTTCCGAGATATGGACTAACGATAATTTACACCTTAGGCTCTGCTTCTAACTTGGGCCCAAATTGTAAAATGGTCTTATCTATTGGCGATTTCGTTCCAATTCACATTCCAAGTAATATTCGGCATGCTAATTACATTGCCCGTTGCCAAATTGCATTATCTCTTATAGTTTCCGAGATATGGACTATCGATAATTTACACCTTAGGCTCTGCTTCTAACTTGGGCCCAAATTGTAAAATCGTCTTATCTATTGGCGATTTCGTTCCAATTCACATTCCAAGTAATATTCGGCATGCTAATTACATTGCCGGTTGCCAAATTGCATTATCTCTTATAGTTTCCGAGATATGGACTATCGATAATTTACACCTTAGGCTCTGCTTCTAACTTGGGCCCAAATTGTAAAATGGTCTTATCTATTGGCGATTTCGTTCCAATTCACATTCCAAGTAATATTCGGCATGCTAATTACATTGCCCGTTGCCAAATTGCATTATCTCTTATAGTTTCCGAGATATGGACTATCGATAATTTACACCTTAGGCTCTGCTTCTAACTTGGGCCCAAATTGTAAAATCGTCTTATCTATTGGCGATTTCGTTCCAATTCACATTCCAAGTAATATTCGGCATGCTAATTACATTGCCGGTTGCCAAATTGCATTATCTCTTATAGTTTCCGAGATATGGACTATCGATAATTTACACCTTAGGCTCTGCTTCCAACTTGGGCCCAAATTGTAAAATGGTCTTATCTATTGGCGATTTCGTTCCAATTCACATTCCAAGTAATATCCGGCATGCTAATTACATTGCCGGTTGCCAAATTGAATTATCTCTTATAGTTTCCGAGATATGGACTATCGATAATTTACACCTTAGGCTCTGCTTCTAACTTGGGCCCAAATTGTAAAATGGTCTTACCTATTGGCGATTTCGTTCCAATTCACATTCCAAGTAATATTCGGCATGCTAATTACATTGCCGGTTGCCAAATTGCATTATCTCTTATAGTTTCCGAGATATGGACTATCGATAATTTACACCTTAGGCTCTGCTTCTAACTTGGGCCCAAATTGTAAAATGGTCTTATTTATTGGCGATTTCTTTCCAATTCACTTTCCAAGTAATATTCGGCATGCTAATTACATTGCCGGTTGCCAAATTGCATTATCTCTTATAGTTTCCGAGATATGGACTATCGATAATTTACACCTTAGGCTCTGCTTCTAACTTGGGCCCAAATTGTAAAATGGTCTTATCTATTGGCGATTTCGTTCCAATTCACATTCCAAGTAATATTCGGCATGCTAATTACATTGCCGGTTGCCAAATTGCATTATCTCTTATAGTTTCCGAGATATGGACTATCGATAATTTACACCTTAGGCTCTGCTTCTAACTTGGGCCCAAATTGTAAAATGGCCTTATCTATTGGCGATTTCGTTCCAATTCACATTCCAAGTAATATTCGGCATGCTAATTACATTGCCGGTGGCCAAATTGAATTATCTCTTATAGTTTCCGAGATATGGACTATCGATAATTTACATCTTAGGCTCTGCTTCTAACTTGGGCCCAAATTGTAAAATGGTCTTATCTATTGGCGATTTCGTTCCAATTCACATTCCAAGTAATATTCGGCATGCTAATTACATTGCCGGTTGCCAAATTGCATTATCTCTTATAGTTTCCGAGATATGGACTATCGATCATTTACACCTTAGGCTCTGCTTCTAACTTGGGCCCAAATTGTAAAATGGTCTTATCTATTGCCGATTTCGTTCCAATTCACATTCCAAGTAATATTCGGCATGCTAATTACATTGCCGGTTGCCAAATTGCATTATCTCTTATAGTTTCCGAGATATGGACTATCGATAATTTACACCTTAGGCTCTGCTTCTAACTTGGGCCCAAATTGTAAAATGGTCTTATCTATTGGCGATTTCATTCCAATTCACATTCCAAGTAATATTCGGCATGCTAATTACATTGCCGGTTGCCAAATTGCATTATCTCTTATGGTTTCCGAGATATGGACTAACGATAATTTACACCTTAGGCTCTGCTTCTAACTTGGGCCCAAATTGTAAAATGGTCTTATCTATTGGCGATTTCGTTCCAATTCACATTCCAAGTAATATTCGGCATGCTAATTACATTGCCGGTGGCCAAGTTGCATTATCTCTTATAGTTTCCGAGATATGGACTATCGATAATTTACACCTTAGGCTCTGCTTCTAACTTGGGCCCAAATTGTAAAATGGTCTTATCTATTGGCGATTTCGTTCCAATTCACACTCCAAGTAATATTCGGCATGCTAATTACATTGCCGGTTGCCAAATTGCATTATCTCTTATAGTTTCCGAGATATGGACTATCGATTATTTTTAACCTTAGGCTCTGCTTCTAACTTGGACCCAAACTGTAAAATGGTCTTATCTATTGGCGATTTCGTTCCAATTCACATTCCAAGTAATATTCGGCATGCTAATTACATTGCCGGTTACCAAATTGCATTATCTCTTATAGTTGCCGAGATATGGACTATCGATAATTTACACCTTAGGCTCTGCTTCTAACTTGGGCCCAAATTGTAAAATGGTCTTATCTATTGGCGATTTCGTTCCAATTCACATTCCAAGTAATATTCGGCATGCTAATTACATTGCCGGTTGCCAAATTGCATTATCTCTTATAGTTTCCGAGATATGGACTATCGATAATTTACACCTTAGGCTCTGCTTCTAACTTGGGCCCAAATTGTAAAATGGTCTTATCTATTGGCGATTTCGTCCCAATTCACATTCCAAGTAATATTCGGCATGCTAATTACATTGCCGGTTGCGAAATTGTATTATCTCTTATAGTTTCCGAGATATGGACTATCGATAATTTACACCTTAGGCTCTGCTTCTAACTTGGGCCCAAATTGTAAAATGGTCTTATCTATTGGCGATTTCCTTCCAATTCACATTCCAAGTAATATTCGGCATGCTAATTACATTGCCGGTTGCCAAATTGCATTATCTCTTTTAGTTTCCGAGATATGGACTATCGATAATTTACACCTTAGGCTCTGCTTCTAACTTGGGCCCAAATTGTAAAATGGTCTTATCTATTGGCGATTTCGTTCCAATTCACATTCCAAGTAATATTCGGCATGCTAATTACATTGCCGGTTGCCAAATTGCATTATCTCTTATAGTTTCCGAGATATGGACTATCGATAATTTACACTTTAGGCTCTGCTTCTAACTTGGGCCCAAATTGTAAAATGGCCTTATCTATTGGCGATTTAGTTCCAATTCACATTCCAAGTAATATTCGGCATGCTAATTACATTGCCGGTGGCCAAATTGAATTATCTCTTATAGTTTCCGAGATATGGACTATCGATAATTTACATCTTAGGCTCTGCTTCTAACTTGGGCCCAAATTGTAAAATGGTCTTATCTATTGGCGATTTCGTTCCAATTCACATTCCAAGTAATATTCGGCATGCTAATTACATTGCCGGTTGCCAAATTGCATTATCTCTTATAGTTTCCGAGATATGGACTATCGATCATTTACACCTTAGGCTCTGCTTCTAACTTGGGCCCAAATTGTAAAATGGTCTTATCTATTGCCGATTTCGTTCCAATTCACATTCCAAGTAATATTCGGCATGCTAATTACATTGCCGGTTGCCAAATTGCATTATCTCTTATAGTTTCCGAGATATGGACTATCGATAATTTACACCTTAGGCTCTGCATCTAACTTGGGCCCAAATTGTAAAATGGTCTTATCTATTGGCGATTTCATTCCAATTCACATTCCAAGTAATATTCGGCATGCTAATTACATTGCCGGTTGCCAAATTGCATTATCTCTTATAGTTTCCGAGATATGGACTAACGATAATTTACACCTTAGGCTCTGCTTCTAACTTGGGCCCAAATTGTAAAATGGTCTTATCTATTGGCGATTTCGTTCCAATTCACATTCCAAGTAATATTCGGCATGCTAATTACATTGCCCGTTGCCAAATTGCATTATCTCTTATAGTTTCCGAGATATGGACTATCGATAATTTACACCTTAGGCTCTGCTTCTAACTTGGGCCCAAATTGTAAAATCGTCTTATCTATTGGCGATTTCGTTCCAATTCACATTCCAAGTAATATTCGGCATGCTAATTACATTGCCGGTTGCCAAATTGCTTTATCTCTTTTTCCGAGATATGGACTATCGATAATTTACACCTTAGGCTCTGCTTCTAACTTGGGCCCAAATTGTAAAATTATCTTATCTATTGGCGATTTCGTTCCAATTCACATTCCAAGTAATATCCGGCATGCTAATTACATTGCCGGTTGCCAAATTGAATTATCTCTTATAGTTTCCGAGATATGGACTATCGATAATTTACACCTTAGGCTCTGCTTCTAACTTGGGCCCAAATTGTAAAATGGTCTTACCTATTGGCGATTTCGTTCCAATTCACATTCCAAGTAATATTCGGCATGCTAATTACATTGCCGTTTGCCAAATTGCATTATCTCTTATAGTTTCCGAGATATGGACTATCGATAATTTACACCTTAGGCTCTGCTTCTAACTTGGGCCCAAATTGTAAAATGGTCTTATCTATTGGCGATTTCGTTCCAATTCACTTTCCAAGTAATATTCGGCATACTAATTACATTGCCGGTTGCCAAATTGCATTATCTCTTATAGTTTCCGAGATATGGACTATAGATAATTTACACCTTAGGCTCTGCTTCTAACTTGGGCCCAAATTGTAAAATGGTCTTATCTATTGGCGATTTCTTTCCAATTCACTCTCCAAGTAATATTCGGCATGCTAATTACATTGCCGGTTGCCAAATTGCATTATCTCTTATAGTTTCCGAGATATGGACTATCGATAATTTACACCTTAGGCTCTGCTTCTAACTTGGGCCCAAATTGTAAGATGGTCTTATCTATTGGCGATTTCGTTCCAATTCACATTCCAACTAATATTCGGCATGCTAATTACATTGCCGGTATCCAAGTTGCATTATCTCTTATAGTTTCCGAGATATGGACTATCGATAATTTACACCTTAGGCTCTGCTTCTAACTTGGGCCCAAATTGTAAAATGGTCTTATCTATTGGCGATTTCGTTCCAATTCACATTCCAAGTAATATTCGGCATGCTAATTACATTGCCGGTATCCAAGTTGCATTATCTCTTATAGTTTCCGAGATATGGACTATCGATAATTTACACCTTAGGCTCTGCTTCTAACTTGGGCCCAAATTGTAAAATGGTCTTATCTATTGGCGATTTCGTTCCAATTCACATTCCAAGTAATATTCGGCATGCTAATTACATTGCCGGTATCCAAGTTGCATTATCTCTTATAGTTTCCGAGATATGGACTATCGATAATTTACACCTTAGGCTCTGCTTCTAACTTGGGCCCAAATTGTAAAATGGTCTTATCTATTGGCGATTTCGTTCCAATTCACATTCCAAGTAATATTCGGCATGCTAATTACATTGCCGGTTGCCAAATTGCATTATCTCTTATAGTTTCCGAGATATGGACTATCGATTATTTTTAACCTTAGGCTCTGCTTCTAACTTGGACCCAAACTGTAAAATGGTCTTATCTATTGGCGATTTCGTTCCAATTCACATTCCAAGTAATATTCGGCATGCTAGTTACATTGCCGGTTACCAAATTGCATTATCACTTATAGTTTCCGAGATATGGACTATCGATAATTTACACCCTAGGCTCTGCTTCTAACTTGGGCCCAAATTGTAAAATGGTCTTATCTATTGGCGATTTCGTTCCAATTCACATTCCAAGTAATATTCGGCATGCTAATTACATTGCCGGTTGCCAAATTGCATTATCTCTTATAGTTCCCGAGATATGGACTATCGATAATTTACACCTTAGGCTCTGCTTCTAACTTGGGCCCAAATTGTAAAATGGTCTTATCTATTGGCGATTTCGTTCCAATTCACATTCCAAGTAATATTCGGCATGCTAATTACATTGCCGGTTGCCAAATTGCATTATCTCTTATAGTTTCCGAGATATGGACTATCGATTATTTTTAACCTTAGGCTCTGCTTCTAACTTGGACCCAAACTGTAAAATGGCCTTATCTATTGGCGATTTCGTTCCAATTCACATTCCAAGTAATATTCGGCATGCTAATTACATTGCCGGTTACCAAATTGCATTATCTCTTATAGTTTCCGAGATATGGACTATCGATAATTTACACCTTAGGCTCTGCTTCTAACTTGGGCCCAAATTGTAAAATGGTCTTATCTATTGGCGATTTCGTTCCAATTCACATTCCAAGTAATATTCGGCATGCTAATTACATTGCCGGTTGCCAAATTGCATTATCTCTTATAGTTTCCGAGATATGGACTATCGATAATTTACACCTTAGGCTCTGCTTCTAACTTGGGCCCAAATTGTAAAATGGTCTTATCTATTGGCGATTTCGTTCCAATTCACATTCCAAGTAATATTCGGCATGCTAATTACATTGCCGGTTGCCAAATTGCATTATCTCTTATAGTTTCCGAGATATGGACTATCGATAATTTACACCTTAGGCTCTGCTTCTAACTTGGGCCCAAATTGTAAAATGGTCTTATCTATTGGCGATTTCGTTCCAATTCACATTCCAAGTAATATCCGGCATGCTAATTACATTGCCGGTTGCCAAATTGAATTATCTCTTATAGTTTCCGAGATATGGACTATCGATAATTTACACCTTAGGCTCTGCTTCTAACTTGGGCCCAAATTGTAAAATGGTCTTACCTATTGGCGATTTCGTTCCAATTCACATTCCAAGTAATATTCGGCATGCTAATTACATTGCCGGTTGCCAAATTGCATTATCTCTTATAGTTTCCGAGACATGGACTATCGATAATTTACACCTTAGGCTCTGCTTCTAACTTGGGCCCAAATTGTAAAATGACTTATCTATTGGCGATTTCGTCCCAATTCACATTCCAAGTAATATTCGGCATGCTAATTACATTGCCGGTTGCGAAATTGTATTATCTCTTATAGTTTCCGAGATATGGACTAACGATAATTTACACCTTAGGCTCTGCTTCTAACTTGGGCCCAAATTGTAAAATGGTCTTATCTATTGGCGATTTCGTTCCAATTCACATTCCAAGTAATATTCGGCATGCTAATTACATTGCCCGTTGCCAAATTGCATTATCTCTTATAGTTTCCGAGATATGGACTATCGATAATTTACACCTTAGGCTCTGCTTCTAACTTGGGCCCAAATTGTAAAATCGTCTTATCTATTGGCGATTTCGTTCCAATTCACATTCCAAGTAATATTCGGCATGATAATTACATTGCCGGTTGCCAAATTGCATTATCTCTTATAGTTTCCGAGATATGGACTATCGATAATTTACACCTTAGGCTCTGCTTCTAACTTGGGCCCAAATTGTAAAATGGTCTTATCTATTGGCGATTTCGTTCCAATTCACATTCCAAGTAATATCCGGCATGCTAATTACATTGCCGGTTGCCAAATTGCATTATCTCTTATAGTTTCCGAGATATGGACTATCGATAATTTACACCTTAGGCTCTGCTTCTAACTTGGGCCCAAATTGTAAAATGGTCTTATCTATTGGCGATTTCGTTCCAATTCACTTTCCAAGTAATATTCGGCATGCTAATTACATTGCCGGTTGCTAAATTGCATTATCTCTTATAGTTTCCGAGATATGGACTATAGATAATTTACACCTTAGGCTCTGCTTCTAACTTGGGCCCAAATTGTAAAATGGTCTTATCTTTTGGCGATTTCTTTCCAATTCACTTTCCAAGTAATATTCGGCATGCTAATTACATTGCCGGTTGCCAAATTGCATTATCTCTTATAGTTTATGAGATATGGACTATCGATAATTTACACCTTAGGCTCTGCTTCTAACTTGGGCCCAAATTGTAAAATGGTCTTATCTATTGGCGATTTCGTTCCAATTCACATTCCAAGTAATATTCGGCATGCTAATTACATTGCCGGTTGCCAAATTGCATTATCTCTTATAGTTTCCGAGATATGGACTATCGATTATTTTTAACCTTAGGCTCTGCTTCTAACTTGGACCCAAACTGTAAAATGGTCTTATCTATTGGCGATTTCGTTCCAATTCACATTCCAAGTAATATTCGGCATGCTAATTACATTGCCGGTTACCAAATTGCATTATCTCTTATAGTTTCCGAGATATGGACTATCGATAATTTACACCTTAGGCTCTGCTTCTAACTTGGGCCCAAATTGTAAAATGGTCTTATCTATTGGCGATTTCATTCCAATTCACATTCCAAGTAATATTCGGCATGCTAATTACATTGCCGGTTGCCAAATTGCATTATCTCTTATAGTTTCCGAGATATGGACTAACGATAATTTACACCTTAGGCTCTGCTTCTAACTTGGGCCCAAATTGTAAAATGGTCTTATCTATTGGCGATTTCGTTCCAATTCACATTCCAAGTAATATTCGGCATGCTAATTACATTGCCCGTTGCCAAATTGCATTATCTCTTATAGTTTCCGAGATATGGACTATCGATAATTTACACCTTAGGCTCTGCTTCTAACTTGGGCCCAAATTGTAAAATCGTCTTATCTATTGGCGATTTCGTTCCAATTCACATTCCAAGTAATATTCGGCATGCTAATTACATTGCCGGTTGCCAAATTGCATTATCTCTTATAGTTTCCGAGATATGGACTATCGATAATTTACACCTTAGGCTCTGCTTCTAACTTGGGCCCAAATTGTAAAATGGTCTTATCTATTGGCGATTTCGTTCCAATTCACATTCCAAGTAATATCCGGCATGCTAATTACATTGCCGGTTGCCAAATTGAATTATCTCTTATAGTTTCCGAGATATGGACTATCGATAATTTACACCTTAGGCTCTGCTTCTAACTTGGGCCCAAATTGTAAAATGGTCTTACCTATTGGCGATTTCGTTCCAATTCACATTCCAAGTAATATTCGGCATGCTAATTACATTGCCGGTTGCCAAATTGCATTATCTCTTATAGTTTCCGAGATATGGACTATCGATAATTTACACCTTAGGCTCTGCTTCTAACTTGGGCCCAAATTGTAAAATGGTCTTATTTATTGGCGATTTCTTTCCAATTCACTTTCCAAGCAATATTCGGCATGCTAATTACATTGCCGGTTGCCAAATTGCATTATCTCTTATAGTTTCCGAGATATGGACTATCGATAATTTACACCTTAGGCTCTGCTTCTAACTTGGGCCCAAATTGTAAAATTTTCTTATCTATTGGCGATTTCGTTCCAATTCACATTCCAAGTAATATTCGGCATGCTAATTACATTGCCGGTTGCCAAATTGCATTATCTCTTATAGTTTCCGAGACATGGACTATCGATAATTTACACCTTAGGCTCTGCTTCTAACTTGGGCCCAAATTGTAAAATGGTCTTATCTATTGGCGATTTCGTCCCAATTCACATTCCAAGTAATATTCGGCATGCTAATTACATTGCCGGTTGCGAAATTGTATTATCTCTTATAGTTTCCGAGACATGGACTATCGATAATTTACACCTTAGGCTCTGCTACTAACTTGGGCCCAAATTGTAAAATGGTCTTATCTATTGGCGATTTCGTTCCAATTCACATTCCAAGTAATATTCGGCATGCTAATTACATTGCCGGTTGCCAAATTGCATTATCTCTTTTAGTTTCCGAGATATGGACTATCGATAATTTACACCTTAGGCTCTGCTTCTAACTTGGGCCCAAATTGTAAAATGGTCTTTTCTATTGGCGATTTCGTTCCAATTCACATTCCAAGTAATATTCGGCATGCTAATTACATTGCCGGTTGCCAAATTGCATTATCTCTTATAGTTTCCGAGATATGGACTATCGATAATTTACACCTTAGGCTCTGCTTCTAACTTGGGCCCAAATTGTAAAATGGTCTTATCTATTGGCGATTTCGTTCCAATTCACATTCCAAGTAATATCCGGCATGCTAATTACATTGCCGGTTGCCAAATTGAATTATCTCTTATAGTTTCCGAGATATGGACTATCGATAATTTACACCTTAGGCTCTGCTTCTAACTTGGGCCCAAATTGTAAAATGGTCTTACCTATTGGCGATTTCGTTCCAATTCACATTCCAAGTAATATTCGGCATGCTAATTACATTGCCGGTTGCCAAATTGCATTATCTCTTATAGTTTCCGAGATATGGACTATCGATAATTTACACCTTAGGCTCTGCTTCTAACTTGGGCCCAAATTGTAAAATGGTCTTATCTATTGGCGATTTCGTTCCAATTCACATTCCAAGTAATATTCGGCATGCTAATTACATTGCCCGTATCCAAGTTGCATTATCTCTTATAGTTTCCGAGATATGGACTATCGATAATTTACACCTTAGGCTCTGCTTCTAACTTGGGCCCAAATTGTAAAATGGTCTTATCTATTGGCGATTTCGTTCCAATTCACATTCCAAGTAATATTCGGCATGCTAATTACATTGCCGGTTGCCAAATTGCATTATCTCTTATAGTTTCCGAGATATGGACTATCGATTATTTTTAACCTTAGGCTCTGCTTCTAACTTGGACCCAAACTGTAAAATGGTCTTATCTATTGGCGATTTCGTTCCAATTCACATTCCAAGTAATATTCGGCATGCTAATTACATTGCCGGTTGCCAAATTGCATTATCTCTTATAGTTTCCGAGATATGGACTATCGATAATTTACACCTTAGGCTCTGCTTCTAACTTGGGCCCAAATTGTAAAATGGTCTTATCTATTGGCGATTTCGTCCCAATTCACATTCCAAGTAATATTCGGCATGCTAATTACATTGCCGGTTGCGAAATTGTATTATCTCTTATAGTTTCCGAGATATGGACTATCGATAATTTACACCTTAGGCTCTGCTTCTAACTTGGGCCCAAATTGTAAAATGGTCTTATCTATTGGCGATTTCGTTCCAATTCATATTCCAAGTAATATTCGGCATGCTAATTACATTGCCGGTTGCCAAATTGCATTATCTCTTATAGTTTCCGAGATATGGACTATCGATAATTTACACCTTAGGCTCTGCTTCTAACTTGGGCCCAAATTGTAAAATGGTCTTATCTATTGGCGATTTCGTCCCAATTCACATTCCAAGTAATATTCGGCATGCTAATTACATTGCCGGTTGCGAAATTGTATTATCTCTTATAGTTTCCGAGATATGGACTATCGATAATTTACACCTTAGGCTCTGCTTCTAACTTGGGCCCAAATTGTAAAATGGTCTTATCTATTGGCGATTTCGTTCCAATTCACATTCCAAGTAATATTCGGCATGCTAATTACATTGCCGGTTGCCAAATTGCATTATCTCTTTTAGTTTCCGAGATATGGACTATCGATAATTTACACCTTAGGCTCTGCTTCTAACTTGGGCCCAAATTGTAAAATGGCCTTATCTATTGGCGATTTCGTTCCAATTCACATTCCAAGTAATATTCGGCATGCTAATTACATTGCCGGTGGCCAAATTGAATTATCTCTTATAGTTTCCGAGATATGGACTATCGATAATTTACATTTTAGGCTCTGCTTCTAACTTGGGCCCAAATTGTAAAATGGTCTTATCTATTGGCGATTTCGTTCCAATTCACATTCCAAGTAATATTCGGCATGCTAATTACATTGCCGGTTGCCAAATTGCATTATCTCTTATAGTTTCCGAGATATGGACTATCGATAATTTACACCTTAGGCTCTGCTTCTAACTTGGGCCCAAATTGTAAAATGGTCTTATCTATTGCCGATTTCGTTCCAATTCACATTCCAAGTAATATTCGGCATGCTAATTACATTGCCGGTTGCCAAATTGCATTATCTCTTATAGTTTCCGAGATATGGACTATCGATAATTTACACCTTAGGCTCTGCTTCTAACTTGGGCCCAAATTGTAAAATGGTCTTATCTATTGGCGATTTCATTCCAATTCACATTCCAAGTAATATTTGGCATGCTAATTACATTGCCGGTTGCCAAATTGCATTATCACTTATAGTTTCCGAGATATGGACTAACGATAATTTACACCTTAGGCTCTGCTTCTAACTTGGGCCCAAATTGTAAAATGGTCTTATCTATTGGCGATTTCGTTCCAATTCACATTCCAAGTAATATTCGGCATGCTAATTACATTGCCCGTTGCCAAATTGCATTATCTCTTATAGTTTCCGAGATATGGACTATCGATAATTTACACCTTAGGCTCTGCTTCTAACTTGGGCCCAAATTGTAAAATCGTCTTATCTATTGGCGATTTCGTTCCAATTCACATTCCAAGTAATATCCGGCATGCTAATTACATTGCCGGTTCCCAAATTGCATTATCTCTTATAGTTTCCGAGATATGGACTATCGATAATTTACACCTTAGGCTCTGCTTCTAACTTGGGCCCAAATTGTAAAATTGTCTTATCTATTGGCGATTTCGTTCCAATTCACATTCCAAGTAATATCCGGCATGCTAATTACATTGCCGGTTGCCAAATTGCATTATCTCTTATAGTTTCCGAGATATGGACTATCGATAATTTACACCTTAGGCTCTGCTTCTAACTTGGGCCCAAATTGTAAAATGGTCTTATCTATTGGCGATTTCGTTCCAATTCACATTCCAAGTAATATCCGGCATGCTAATTACATTGCCGGTTGCCAAATTGCATTATCTCTTATAGTTTCCGAGATATGGACTATCGATAATTTACACCTTAGGCTCTGCTTCTAACTTGGGCCCAAATTGTAAAATGGTCTTATCTATTGGCGATTTCGTTCCAATTCACATTCCAAGTAATATCCGGCATGCTAATTACATTGCCGGTTGCCAAATTGAATTATCTCTTATAGTTTCCGAGATATGGACTATCGATAATTTACACCTTAGGCTCTGCTTCTAACTTGGGCCCAAATTGTAAAATGGTCTTACCTATTGGCGATTTCGTTCCAATTCACATTCCAAGTAATATTCGGCATGCTAATTACATTGCCGGTTGCCAAATTGCATTATCTCTTATAGTTTCCGAGATATGGACTATCGATAATTTACACCTTAGGCTCTGCTTCTAACTTGGGCCCAAATTGTAAAATGGTCTTATTTATTGGCGATTTCTTTCCAATTCACTTTCCAAGCAATATTCGGCATGCTAATTACATTGCCGGTTGCCAAATTGCATTATCTCTTATAGTTTCCGAGATATGGACTATCGATAATTTACACCTTAGGCTCTGCTTCTAACTTGGGCCCAAATTGTAAAATGGTCTTATCTATTGGCGATTTCGTTCCAATTCACATTCCAAGTAATATTCGGCATGCTAATTACATTGCCGGTTGCCAAATTGCATTATCTCTTATAGTTTCCGAGACATGGACTATCGATAATTTACACCTTAGGCTCTGCTTCTAACTTGGGCCCAAATTGTAAAATGGTCTTATCTATTGGCGATTTCGTCCCAATTCACATTCCAAGTAATATTCGGCATGCTAATTACATTGCCGGTTGCGAAATTGTATTATCTCTTATAGTTTCCGAGACATGGACTATCGATAATTTACACCTTAGGCTCTGCTACTAACTTGGGCCCAAATTGTAAAATGGTCTTATCTATTGGCGATTTCGTTCCAATTCACATTCCAAGTAATATTCGGCATGCTAATTACATTGCCGGTTGCCAAATTGCATTATCTCTTTTAGTTTCCGAGATATGGACTATCGATAATTTACACCTTAGGCTCTGCTTCTAACTTGGGCCCAAATTGTAAAATGGTCTTTTCTATTGGCGATTTCGTTCCAATTCACATTCCAAGTAATATTCGGCATGCTAATTACATTGCCGGTTGCCAAATTGCATTATCTCTTATAGTTTCCGAGATATGGACTATCGATAATTTACACCTTAGGCTCTGCTTCTAACTTGGGCCCAAATTGTAAAATGGTCTTATCTATTGGCGATTTCGTTCCAATTCACATTCCAAGTAATATCCGGCATGCTAATTACATTGCCGGTTGCCAAATTGAATTATCTCTGATAGTTTCCGAGATATGGACTATCGATAATTTACACCTTAGGCTCTGCTTCTAACTTGGGCCCAAATTGTAAAATGGTCTTACCTATTGGCGATTTCGTTCCAATTCACATTCCAAGTAATATTCGGCATGCTAATTACATTGCCGGTTGCCAAATTGCATTATCTCTTATAGTTTCCGAGATATGGACTATCGATAATTTACACCTTAGGCTCTGCTTCTAACTTGGGCCCAAATTGTAAAATGGTCTTATCTATTGGCGATTTCGTTCCAATTCACATTCCAAGTAATATTCGGCATGCTAATTACATTGCCCGTATCCAAGTTGCATTATCTCTTATAGTTTCCGAGATATGGATTATCGATAATTTACACCTTAGGCTCTGCTTCTAACTTGGGCCCAAATTATAAAATGGTCTTATCTATTGGCGATTTCGTTCCAATTCACATTCCAAGTAATATTCGGCATGCTAATTACATTGCCGGTTGCCAAATTGCATTATCTCTTATAGTTTCCGAGATATGGACTATCGATTATTTTTAACCTTAGGCTCTGCTTCTAACTTGTACCCAAACTGTAAAATGGTCTTATCTATTGGCGATTTCGTTCCAATTCACATTCCAAGTAATATTCGGCATGCTAATTACATTGCCGGTTGCCAAATTGCATTATCTCTTATAGTTTCCGAGATATGGACTATCGATAATTTACACCTTAGGCTCTGCTTCTAACTTGGGCCCAAATTGTAAAATGGTCTTATCTATTGGCGATTTCGTCCCAATTCACATTCCAAGTAATATTCGGCATGCTAATTACATTGCCGGTTGCGAAATTGTATTATCTCTTATAGTTTCCGAGATATGGACTATCGATAATTTACACCTTAGGCTCTGCTTCTAACTTGGGCCCAAATTGTAAAATGGTCTTATCTATTGGCGATTTCGTTCCAATTCATATTCCAAGTAATATTCGGCATGCTAATTACATTGCCGGTTGCCAAATTGCATTATCTCTTATAGTTTCCGAGATATGGACTATCGATAATTTACACCTTAGGCTCTGCTTCTAACTTGGGCCCAAATTGTAAAATGGTCTTATCTATTGGCGATTTCGTCCCAATTCACATTCCAAGTAATATTCGGCATGCTAATTACATTGCCGGTTGCGAAATTGTATTATCTCTTATAGTTTCCGAGATATGGACTATCGATAATTTACACCTTAGGCTCTGCTTCTAACTTGGGCCCAAATTGTAAAATGGTCTTATCTATTGGCGATTTCGTTCCAATTCACATTCCAAGTAATATTCGGCATGCTAATTACATTGCCGGTTGCCAAATTGCATTATCTCTTTTAGTTTCCGAGATATGGACTATCGATAATTTACACCTTAGGCTCTGCTTCTAACTTGGGCCCAAATTGTAAAATGGCCTTATCTATTGGCGATTTCGTTCCAATTCACATTCCAAGTAATATTCGGCATGCTAATTACATTGCCGGTGGCCAAATTGAATTATCTCTTATAGTTTCCGAGATATGGACTATCGATAATTTACATTTTAGGCTCTGCTTCTAACTTGGGCCCAAATTGTAAAATGGTCTTATCTATTGGCGATTTCGTTCCAATTCACATTCCAAGTAATATTCGGCATGCTAATTACATTGCCGGTTGCCAAATTGCATTATCTCTTATAGTTTCCGAGATATGGACTATCGATAATTTACACCTTAGGCTCTGCTTCTAACTTGGGCCCAAATTGTAAAATGGTCTTATCTATTGCCGATTTCGTTCCAATTCACATTCCAAGTAATATTCGGCATGCTAATTACATTGCCGGTTGCCAAATTGCATTATCTCTTATAGTTTCCGAGATATGGACTATCGATAATTTACACCTTAGGCTCTGCTTCTAACTTGGGCCCAAATTGTAAAATGGTCTTATCTATTGGCGATTTCATTCCAATTCACATTCCAAGTAATATTCGGCATGCTAATTACATTGCCGGTTGCCAAATTGCATTATCTCTTATAGTTTCCGAGATATGGACTAACGATAATTTACACCTTAGGCTCTGCTTCTAACTTGGGCCCAAATTGTAAAATGGTCTTATCTATTGGCGATTTCGTTCCAATTCACATTCCAAGTAATATTCGGCATGCTAATTACATTGCCCGTTGCCAAATTGCATTATCTCTTATAGTTTCCGAGATATGGACTATCGATAATTTACACCTTAGGCTCTGCTTCTAACTTGGGCCCAAATTGTAAAATCGTCTTATCTATTGGCGATTTCGTTCCAATTCACATTCCAAGTAATATCCGGCATGCTAATTACATTGCCGGTTGCCAAATTGCATTATCTCTTATAGTTTCCGAGATATGGACTATCGATAATTTACACCTTAGGCTCTGCTTCTAACTTGGGCCCAAATTGTAAAATTGTCTTATCTATTGGCGATTTCGTTCCAATTCACATTCCAAGTAATATCCGGCATGCTAATTACATTGCCGGTTGCCAAATTGCATTATCTCTTATAGTTTCCGAGATATGGACTATCGATAATTTACACCTTAGGCTCTGCTTCTAACTTGGGCCCAAATTGTAAAATGGTCTTATCTATTGGCGATTTCGTTCCAATTCACATTCCAAGTAATATCCGGCATGCTAATTACATTGCCGGTTGCCAAATTGCATTATCTCTTATAGTTTCCGAGATATGGACTATCGATAATTTACACCTTAGGCTCTGCTTCTAACTTGGGCCCAAATTGTAAAATGGTCTTATCTATTGGCGATTTCGTTCCAATTCACTTTCCAAGTAATATTCGGCATGCTAATTACATTGCCGGTTGCCAAATTGCATTATCTCTTATAGTTTCCGAGATATGGACTATCGATAATTTACACCTTAGGCTCTGCTTCTAACTTGGGCCCAAATTGTAAAATGGTCTTATCTATTGCCGATTTCGTTCCAATTCACATTCCAAGTAATATTCGGCATGCTAATTACATTGCCGGTTGCCAAATTGCATTATCTCTTATAGTTTCCGAGATATGGACTATCGATAATTTACACCTTAGGCTCTGCTTCTAACTTGGGCCCAAATTGTAAAATGGTCTTATCTATTGGCGATTTCATTCCAATTCACATTCCAAGTAATATTCGGCATGCTAATTACATTGCCGGTTGCCAAATTGCATTATCTCTTATAGTTTCCGAGATATGGACTAACGATAATTTACACCTTAGGCTCTGCTTCTAACTTGGGCCCAAATTGTAAAATGGTCTTATCTATTGGCGATTTCGTTCCAATTCACATTCCAAGTAATATTCGGCATGCTAATTACATTGCCCGTTGCCAAATTGCATTATCTCTTATAGTTTCCGAGATATGGACTATCGATAATTTACACCTTAGGCTCTGCTTCTAACTTGGGCCCAAATTGTAAAATCGTCTTATCTATTGGCGATTTCGTTCCAATTCACATTCCAAGTAATATCCGGCATGCTAATTACATTGCCGGTTGCCAAATTGCATTATCTCTTATAGTTTCCGAGATATGGACTATCGATAATTTACACCTTAGGCTCTGCTTCTAACTTGGGCCCAAATTGTAAAATTGTCTTATCTATTGGCGATTTCGTTCCAATTCACATTCCAAGTAATATCCGGCATGCTAATTACATTGCCGGTTGCCAAATTGCATTATCTCTTATAGTTTCCGAGATATGGACTATCGATAATTTACACCTTAGGCTCTGCTTCTAACTTGGGCCCAAATTGTAAAATGGTCTTATCTATTGGCGATTTCGTTCCAATTCACATTCCAAGTAATATCCGGCATGCTAATTACATTGCCGGTTGCCAAATTGCATTATCTCTTATAGTTTCCGAGATATGGACTATCGATAATTTACACCTTAGGCTCTGCTTCTAACTTGGGCCCAAATTGTAAAATGGTCTTATCTATTGGCGATTTCGTTCCAATTCACTTTCCAAGTAATATTCGGCATGCTAATTACATTGCCGGTTGCCAAATTGCATTATCTCTTATAGTTTCCGAGATATGGACTATAGATAATTTACACCTTAGGCTCTGCTTCTAACTTGGGCCCAAATTGTAAAATGGTCTTATCTATTGGCGATTTCTTTCCAATTCACTTTCCAAGTAATATTCGGCATGCTAATTACATTGCCGGTTGCTAAATTGCATTATCTCTTATAGTTTCCGAGATATGGACTATCGATAATTTACACCTTAGGCTCTGCTTCTAACTTGGACCCAAACTGTAAAATGGTCTTATCTATTGGCGATTTCGTTCCAATTCACATTCCAAGTAATATTCGGCATGCTATTTACATTGCCGGTTACCAAATTGCATTATCTCTTATAGTTTCCGATATATGGACTATCGATAATTTACACCTTAGGCTCGGCTTCTAACTTGGGCCCAAATTGTAAAATGGTCTTATCTATTGGCGATTTCGTTCCAATTCACATTCCAAGTAATATTCGGCATGCTAATTACATTGCCGGTTGCCAAATTGCATTATCTCTTATAGTTTCCGAGATATGGACTATCGATAATTTACACCTTAGGCTCTGCTTCTAACTTGGGCCCAAATTGTAAAATGGTCTTATCTATTGGCGATTTCATTCCAATTCACATTCCAAGTAATATTCGGCATGCTAATTACATTGCCGGTTGCCAAATTGCATTAACTCTTATAGTTTCCGAGATATGGACTAACGATAATTTACACCTTAGGCTCTGCTTCTAACTTGGGCCCAAATTGTAAAATGGTCTTATCTATTGGCGATTTCGTTCCAATTCACATTCCAAGTAATATTCGGCATGCTAATTACATTGCCCGTTGCCAAATTGCATTATCTCTTATAGTTTCCGAGATATGGGCTATCGATAATTTACACCTTAGGCTCTGCTTCTAACTTGGGCCCAAATTGTAAAATCGTCTTATCTATTGGCGATTTCGTTCCAATTCACATTCCAAGTAATATTCGGCATGCTAATTACATTGCCGGTTGCCAAATTGCATTATCTCTTATAGTTTCCGAGATATGGACTATCGATAATTTACACCTTAGGCTCTGCTTCTAACTTGGGCCCAAATTGTAAAATGGTCTTATCTATTGGCGATTTCGTTTCAATTCACATTCCAAGTAATATCCGGCATGTTAATTACATTGGCGGTTGCCAAATTGAATTATCTCTTATAGTTTCCGAGATATGGACTATCGATAATTTACACCTTAGGCTCTGCTTCTAACTTGGGCCCAAATTGTAAAATGGTCTTACCTATTGGCGATTTCGTTCCAATTCACATTCCAAGTAATATTCGGCATGCTAATTACATTGCCGGTTGCCAAATTGCATTATCTCTTATAGTTTCCGAGATATGGACTATCGATAATTTACACCTTAGGCTCTGCTTCTAACTTGGGCCCAAATTGTAAAATGGTCTTATTTATTGGCGATTTCTTTCCAATTCACTTTCCAAGTAATATTCGGCATGCTAATTACATTGCCGGTTGCCAAATTGCATTATCTCTTATAGTTTCCGAGATATGGACTATCGATAATTTACACCTTAGGCTCTGCTTCTAACTTGGGCCCAAATTGTAAAATGGTCTTATCTATTGGCGATTTCGTTCCAATTCACATTCCAAGTAATATTCGGCATGCTAATTACATTGCCGGTTGCCAAATTGCATTATCTCTTATAGTTTCCGAGATATGGACTATCGATAATTTACACCTTAGGCTCTGCTTCTAACTTGGGCCCAAATTGTAAAATGGCCTTATCTATTGGCGATTTCGTTCCAAATCACATTGCAAGTAATATTCGGCATGCTAATTACATTGCCGGTGGCCAAATTGAATTATCTCTTATAGTTTCCGAGATATGGACTATCGATAATTTACATCTTAGGCTCTGCTTCTAACTTGGGCCCAAATTGTAAAATGGTCTTATCTATTGGCGATTTCGTTCCAATTCACATTCCAAGTAATATTCGGCATGCTAATTACATTGCCGGTTGCCAAATTGCATTATCTCTTATAGTTTCCGAGATATGGACTATCGATCATTTACACCTTAGGCTCTGCTTCTAACTTGGGCCCAAATTGTAAAATGGTCTTATCTATTGCCGATTTCGTTCCAATTCACAATCCAAGTAATATTCGGCATGCTAATTACATTGCCGGTTGCCAAATTGCATTATCTCTTATAGTTTCCGAGATATGGACTATCGATAATTTACACCTTAGGCTCTGCTTCTAACTTGGGCCCAAATTGTAAAATGGTCTTATCTATTGGCGATTTCATTCCAATTCACATTCCAAGTAATATTCGGCATGCTAATTACATTGCCGGTTGCCAAATTGCATTATCTCTTATAGTTTCCGAGATATGGACTAACGATAATTTACACCTTAGGCTCTGCTTCTAACTTGGGCCCAAATTGTAAAATGGTCTTATCTATTGGCGATTTCGTTCCAATTCACACTCCAAGTAATATTCGGCATGCTAATTACATTGCCGGTTGCCAAATTGCATTATCTCTTATAGTTTCCGAGATATGGACTATCGATTATTTTTAACCTTAGGCTCTGCTTCTAACTTGGACCCAAACTGTAAAATGGTCTTATCTATTGGCGATTTCGTTCCAATTCACATTCCAAGTAATATTCGGCATGCTAATTACATTGCCGGTTACCAAATTGCATTATCTCTTATAGTTGCCGAGATATGGACTATCGATAATTTACACCTTAGGTTCTGCTTCTAACTTGGGCCCAAATTGTAAAATGGTCTTATCTATTGGCGATTTCGTTCCAATTCACATTCCAAGTAATATTCGGCATGCTAATTACATTGCCGGTTGCCAAATTGCATTATCTCTTATAGTTTCCGAGATATGGACTATCGATAATTTACACCTTAGGCTCTGCTTCTAACTTGGGCCCAAATTGTAAAATGGTCTTATCTATTGCCGATTTCGTTCCAATTCACATTCCAAGTAATATTCGGCATGCTAATTACATTGCCGGTTGCCAAATTGCATTATCTCTTATAGTTTCCGAGATATGGACTATCGATAATTTACACCTTAGGCTCTGCTTCTAACTTGGGCCCAAATTGTAAAATGGTCTTATCTATTGGCGATTTCATTCCAATTCACATTCCAAGTAATATTCGGCATGCTAATTACATTGCCGGTTGCCAAATTGCATTATCTCTTATAGTTTCCGAGATATGGACTAACGATAATTTACACCTTAGGCTCTGCTTCTAACTTGGGCCCAAATTGTAAAATGGTCTTATCTATTGGCGATTTCGTTCCAATTCACATTCCAAGTAATATTCGGCATGCTAATTACATTGCCCGTTGCCAAATTGCATTATCTCTTATAGTTTCCGAGATATGGACTATCGATAATTTACACCTTAGGCTCTGCTTCTAACTTGGGCCCAAATTGTAAAATCGTCTTATCTATTGGCGATTTCGTTCCAATTCACATTCCAAGTAATATCCGGCATGCGAATTACATTGCCGGTTGCCAAATTGCATTATCTCTTATAGTTTCCGAGATATGGACTATCGATAATTTACACCTTAGGCTCTGCTTCTAACTTGGGCCCAAATTGTAAAATGGTCTTATCTATTGGCGATTTCGTTCCAATTCACATTCCAAGTAATATCCGGCATGCTAATTACATTGCCGGTTGCCAAATTGCATTATCTCTTATAGTTTCCGAGATATGGACTATCGATAATTTACACCTTAGGCTCTGCTTCTAACTTGGGCCCAAATTGTAAAATGGTCTTATCTATTGGCGATTTCGTTCCAATTCACATTCCAAGTAATATCCGGCATGCTAATTACATTGCCGGTTGCCAAATTGCATTATCTCTTATAGTTTCCGAGATATGGACTATCGATAATTTACACCTTAGGCTCTGCTTCTAACTTGGGCCCAAATTGTAAAATGGTCTTATCTATTGGCGATTTCGTTCCAATTCACTTTCCAAGTAATATTCGGCATGCTAATTACATTGCCGGTTGCCAAATTGCATTATCTCTTATTGTTTCCGAGATATGGACTATAGATAATTTACACCTTAGGCTCTGCTTCTAACTTGGGCCCAAATTGTAAAATGGTCTTATCTATTGGCGATTTCGTTCCAATTCACATTCCAAGTAATATTCGGCATGCTAATTACATTGCCGGTTGCCAAATTGCATTATCTCTTATAGTTTCCGAGATATGGACTATCGATTATTTTTAACCTTAGGCTCTGCTTCTAACTTGGACCCAAACTGTAAAATGGTCTTATCTATTGGCGATTTCGTTCCAATTCACATTCCAAGTAATATTCGGCATGCTAATTACATTGCCGGTTACCAAATTGCATTATCTCTTATAGTTTCCGAGATATGGACTATCGATAATTTACACCTTAGGCTCGGCTTCTAACTTGGGCCCAAATTGTAAAATGGTCTTATCTATTGGCGATTTCGTTCCAATTCACATTCCATGTAATATTCGGCATGCTAATTACATTGCCGGTTGCCAAATTGCATTATCTCTTATAGTTTCCGAGATATGGACTATCGATAATTTACACCTTAGGCTCTGCTTCTAACTTGGGCCCAAATTGTAAAATGGTCTTATCTATTGGCGATTTCATTCCAATTCACATTCCAAGTAATATTCGGCATGCTAATTACATTGCCGGTTGCCAAATTGCATTATCTCTTATAGTTTCCGAGATATGGACTAACGATAATTTACACCTTAGGCTCTGCTTCTAACTTGGGCCCAAATTGTAAAATGGTCTTATCTATTGGCGATTTCGTTCCAATTCACATTCCAAGTAATATTCGGCATGCTAATTACATTGCCCGTTGCCAAATTGCATTATCTCTTATAGTTTCCGAGATATGGACTATCGATAATTTACACCTTAGGCTCTGCTTCTAACTTGGGCCCAAATTGTAAAATCGTCTTATCTATTGGCGATTTCGTTCCAATTCACATTCCAAGTAATATTCGGCATGCTAATTACATTGCCGGTTGCCAAATTGCATTATCTCTTATAGTTTCCGAGATATGGACTATCGATAATTTACACCTTAGGCTCTGCTTCTAACTTGGGCCCAAATTGTAAAATGGTCTTATCTATTGGCGATTTCGTTCCAATTCACATTCCAAGTAATATTCGGCATGCTAATTACATTGCCGGTTGCCAAATTGCATTATCTCTTTTAGTTTCCGAGATATGGACTATCGATAATTTACACCTTAGGCTCTGCTTCTAACTTGGGCCCAAATTGTAAAATGGCCTTATCTATTGGCGATTTCGTTCCAATTCACATTCCAAGTAATATTCGGCATGCTAATTACATTGCCGGTGGCCAAATTGAATTATCTCTTATAGTTTCCGAGATATGGACTATCGATAATTTACATTTTAGGCTCTGCTTCTAACTTGGGCCCAAATTGTAAAATGGTCTTATCTATTGGCGATTTCGTTCCAATTCACATTCCAAGTAATATTCGGCATGCTAATTACATTGCCGGTTGCCAAATTGCATTATCTCTTATAGTTTCCGAGATATGGACTATCGATAATTTACACCTTAGGCTCTGCTTCTAACTTGGGCCCAAATTGTAAAATGGTCTTATCTATTGCCGATTTCGTTCCAATTCACATTCCAAGTAATATTCGGCATGCTAATTACATTGCCGGTTGCCAAATTGCATTATCTCTTATAGTTTCCGAGATATGGACTATCGATAATTTACACCTTAGGCTCTGCTTCTAACTTGGGCCCAAATTGTAAAATGGTCTTATCTATTGGCGATTTCATTCCAATTCACATTCCAAGTAATATTCGGCATGCTAATTACATTGCCGGTTGCCAAATTGCATTATCTCTTATAGTTTCCGAGATATGGACTAACGATAATTTACACCTTAGGCTCTGCTTCTAACTTGGGCCCAAATTGTAAAATGGTCTTATCTATTGGCGATTTCGTTCCAATTCACATTCCAAGTAATATTCGGCATGCTAATTACATTGCCCGTTGCCAAATTGCATTATCTCTTATAGTTTCCGAGATATGGACTATCGATAATTTACACCTTAGGCTCTGCTTCTAACTTGGGCCCAAATTGTAAAATCGTCTTATCTATTGGCGATATCGTTCCAATTCACATTCCAAGTAATATCCGGCATGCTAATTACATTGCCGGTTGCCAAATTGCATTATCTCTTATAGTTTCCGAGATATGGACTATCGATAATTTACACCTTAGGCTCTGCTTCTAACTTGGGCCCAAATTGTAAAATTGTCTTATCTATTGGCGATTTCGTTCCAATTCACATTCCAAGTAATATCCGGCATGCTAATTACATTGCCGGTTGCCAAATTGCATTATCTCTTATAGTTTCCGAGATATGGACTATCGATAATTTACACCTTAGGCTCTGCTTCTAACTTGGGCCCAAATTGTAAAATGGTCTTATCTATTGGCGATTTCGTTCCAATTCACATTCCAAGTAATATCCGGCATGCTAATTACATTGCCGGTTGCCAAATTGCATTATCTCTTATAGTTTCCGAGATATGGACTATCGATAATTTACACCTTAGGCTCTGCTTCTAACTTGGGCCCAAATTGTAAAATGGTCTTATCTATTGGCGATTTCGTTCCAATTCACTTTCCAAGTAATATTCGGCATGCTAATTACATTGCCGGTTGCCAAATTGCATTATCTCTTATAGTTTCCGAGATATGGACTATAGATAATTTACACCTTAGGCTCTGCTTCTAACTTGGGCCCAAATTGTAAAATGGTCTTATCTATTGGCGATTTCTTTCCAATTCACTTTCCAAGTAATATTCGGCATGCTAATTACATTGCCGGTTGCCAAATTGCATTATCTCTTATAGTTTCCGAGATATGGACTATCGATAATTTACACCTTAGGCTCTGCTTCTAACTTGGACCCAAACTGTAAAATGGTCTTATCTATTGGCGATTTCGTTCCAATTCACATTCCAAGTAATATTCGGCATGCTATTTACATTGCCGGTTACCAAATTGCATTATCTCTTATAGTTTCCGATATATGGACTATCGATAATTTACACCTTAGGCTCGGCTTCTAACTTGGGCCCAAATTGTAAAATGGTCTTATCTATTGGCGATTTCGTTCCAATTCACATTCCAAGTAATATTCGGCATGCTAATTACATTGCCGGTTGCCAAATTGCATTATCTCTTATAGTTTCCGAGATATGGACTATCGATAATTTACACCTTAGGCTCTGCTTCTAACTTGGGCCCAAATTGTAAAATGGTCTTATCTATTGGCGATTTCATTCCAATTCACATTCCAAGTAATATTCGGCATGCTAATTACATTGCCGGTTGCCAAATTACATTAACTCTTATAGTTTCCGAGATATGGACTAACGATAATTTACACCTTAGGCTCTGCTTCTAACTTGGGCCCAAATTGTAAAATGGTCTTATCTATTGGCGATTTCGTTCCAATTCACATTCCAAGTAATATTCGGCATGCTAATTACATTGCCCGTTGCCAAATTGCATTATCTCTTATAGTTTCCGAGATATGGGCTATCGATAATTTACACCTTAGGCTCTGCTTCTAACTTGGGCCCAAATTGTAAAATCGTCTTATCTATTGGCGATTTCGTTCCAATTCACATTCCAAGTAATATTCGGCATGCTAATTACATTGCCGGTTGCCAAATTGCATTATCTCTTATAGTTTCCGAGATATGGACTATCGATAATTTACACCTTAGGCTCTGCTTCTAACTTGGGCCCAAATTGTAAAATGGTCTTATCTATTGGCGATTTCGTTTCAATTCACATTCCAAGTAATATCCGGCATGTTAATTACATTGGCGGTTGCCAAATTGAATTATCTCTTATAGTTTCCGAGATATGGACTATCGATAATTTACACCTTAGGCTCTGCTTCTAACTTGGGCCCAAATTGTAAAATGGTCTTACCTATTGGCGATTTCGTTCCAATTCACATTCCAAGTAATATTCGGCATGCTAATTACATTGCCGGTTGCCAAATTGCATTATCTCTTATAGTTTCCGAGATATGGACTATCGATAATTTACACCTTAGGCTCTGCTTCTAACTTGGACCCAAATTGTAAAATGGTCTTATTTATTGGCGATTTCTTTCCAATTCACTTTCCAAGTAATATTCGGCATGCTAATTACATTGCCGGTTGCCAAATTGCATTATCTCTTATAGTTTCCGAGATATGGACTATTGATAATTTACACCTTAGGCTCTGCTTCTAACTTGGGCCCAAATTGTAAAATGGTCTTATCTATTGGCGATTTCGTTCCAATTCACATTCCAAGTAATATTCGGCATGCTAATTACATTGCCGGTTGCCAAATTGCATTATCTCTTATAGTTTCCGAGATATGGACTATCGATAATTTACACCTTAGGCTCTGCTTCTAACTTGGGCCCAAATTGTAAAATGGCCTTATCTATTGGCGATTTCGTTCCAAATCACATTGCAAGTAATATTCGGCATGCTAATTACATTGCCGGTGGCCAAATTGAATTATCTCTTATAGTTTCCGAGATATGGACTATCGATAATTTACATCTTAGGCTCTGCTTCTAACTTGGGCCCAAATTGTAAAATGGTCTTATCTATTGGCGATTTCGTTCCAATTCACATTCCAAGTAATATTCGGCATGCTAATTACATTGCCGGTTGCCAAATTGCATTATCTCTTATAGTTTCCGAGATATGGACTATCGATCATTTACACCTTAGGCTCTGCTTCTAACTTGGGCCCAAATTGTAAAATGGTCTTATCTATTGCCGATTTCGTTCCAATTCACAATCCAAGTAATATTCGGCATGCTAATTACATTGCCGGTTGCCAAATTGCATTATCTCTTATAGTTTCCGAGATATGGACTATCGATAATTTACACCTTAGGCTCTGCTTCTAACTTGGGCCCAAATTGTAAAATGGTCTTATCTATTGGCGATTTCATTCCAATTCACATTCCAAGTAATATTCGGCATGCTAATTACATTGCCGGTTGCCAAATTGCATTATCTCTTATAGTTTCCGAGATATGGACTAACGATAATTTACACCTTAGGCTCTGCTTCTAACTTGGGCCCAAATTGTAAAATGGTCTTATCTATTGGCGATTTCGTTCCAATTCACACTCCAAGTAATATTCGGCATGCTAATTACATTGCCGGTTGCCAAATTGCATTATCTCTTATAGTTTCCGAGATATGGACTATCGATTATTTTTAACCTTAGGCTCTGCTTCTAACTTGGACCCAAACTGTAAAATGGTCTTATCTATTGGCGATTTCGTTCCAATTCACATTCCAAGTAATATTCGGCATGCTAATTACATTGCCGGTTACCAAATTGCATTATCTCTTATAGTTGCCGAGATATGGACTATCGATAATTTACACCTTAGGTTCTGCTTCTAACTTGGGCCCAAATTGTAAAATGGTCTTATCTATTGGCGATTTCGTTCCAATTCACATTCCAAGTAATATTCGGCATGCTAATTACATTGCCGGTTGCCAAATTGCATTATCTCTTATAGTTTCCGAGATATGGACTATCGATAATTTACACCTTAGGCTCTGCTTCTAACTTGGGCCCAAATTGTAAAATGGTCTTATCTATTGCCGATTTCGTTCCAATTCACATTCCAAGTAATATTCGGCATGCTAATTACATTGCCGGTTGCCAAATTGCATTATCTCTTATAGTTTCCGAGATATGGACTATCGATAATTTACACCTTAGGCTCTGCTTCTAACTTGGGCCCAAATTGTAAAATGGTCTTATCTATTGGCGATTTCATTCCAATTCACATTCCAAGTAATATTCGGCATGCTAATTACATTGCCGGTTGCCAAATTGCATTATCTCTTATAGTTTCCGAGATATGGACTAACGATAATTTACACCTTAGGCTCTGCTTCTAACTTGGGCCCAAATTGTAAAATGGTCTTATCTATTGGCGATTTCGTTCCAATTCACATTCCAAGTAATATTCGGCATGCTAATTACATTGCCCGTTGCCAAATTGCATTATCTCTTATAGTTTCCGAGATATGGACTATCGATAATTTACACCTTAGGCTCTGCTTCTAACTTGGGCCCAAATTGTAAAATCGTCTTATCTATTGGCGATTTCGTTCCAATTCACATTCCAAGTAATATCCGGCATGCGAATTACATTGCCGGTTGCCAAATTGCATTATCTCTTATAGTTTCCGAGATATGGACTATCGATAATTTACACCTTAGGCTCTGCTTCTAACTTGGGCCCAAATTGTAAAATGGTCTTATCTATTGGCGATTTCGTTCCAATTCACATTCCAAGTAATATCCGGCATGCTAATTACATTGCCGGTTGCCAAATTGCATTATCTCTTATAGTTTCCGAGATATGGACTATCGATAATTTACACCTTAGGCTCTGCTTCTAACTTGGGCCCAAATTGTAAAATGGTCTTATCTATTGGCGATTTCGTTCCAATTCACATTCCAAGTAATATCCGGCATGCTAATTACATTGCCGGTTGCCAAATTGCATTATCTCTTATAGTTTCCGAGATATGGACTATCGATAATTTACACCTTAGGCTCTGCTTCTAACTTGGGCCCAAATTGTAAAATGGTCTTATCTATTGGCGATTTCGTTCCAATTCACTTTCCAAGTAATATTCGGCATGCTAATTACATTGCCGGTTGCCAAATTGCATTATCTCTTATTGTTTCCGAGATATGGACTATAGATAATTTACACCTTAGGCTCTGCTTCTAACTTGGGCCCAAATTGTAAAATGGTCTTATCTATTGGCGATTTCGTTCCAATTCACATTCCAAGTAATATTCGGCATGCTAATTACATTGCCGGTTGCCAAATTGCATTATCTCTTATAGTTTCCGAGATATGGACTATCGATTATTTTTAACCTTAGGCTCTGCTTCTAACTTGGACCCAAACTGTAAAATGGTCTTATCTATTGGCGATTTCGTTCCAATTCACATTCCAAGTAATATTCGGCATGCTAATTACATTGCCGGTTACCAAATTGCATTATCTCTTATAGTTTCCGAGATATGGACTATCGATAATTTACACCTTAGGCTCGGCTTCTAACTTGGGCCCAAATTGTAAAATGGTCTTATCTATTGGCGATTTCGTTCCAATTCACATTCCATGTAATATTCGGCATGCTAATTACATTGCCGGTTGCCAAATTGCATTATCTCTTATAGTTTCCGAGATATGGACTATCGATAATTTACACCTTAGGCTCTGCTTCTAACTTGGGCCCAAATTGTAAAATGGTCTTATCTATTGGCGATTTCATTCCAATTCACATTCCAAGTAATATTCGGCATGCTAATTACATTGCCGGTTGCCAAATTGCATTATCTCTTATAGTTTCCGAGATATGGACTAACGATAATTTACACCTTAGGCTCTGCTTCTAACTTGGGCCCAAATTGTAAAATGGTCTTATCTATTGGCGATTTCGTTCCAATTCACATTCCAAGTAATATTCGGCATGCTAATTACATTGCCCGTTGCCAAATTGCATTATCTCTTATAGTTTCCGAGATATGGACTATCGATAATTTACACCTTAGGCTCTGCTTCTAACTTGGGCCCAAATTGTAAAATCGTCTTATCTATTGGCGATTTCGTTCCAATTCACATTCCAAGTAATATTCGGCATGCTAATTACATTGCCGGTTGCCAAATTGCATTATCTCTTATAGTTTCCGAGATATGGACTATCGATAATTTACACCTTAGGCTCTGCTTCTAACTTGGGCCCAAATTGTAAAATGGTCTTATCTATTGGCGATTTCGTTCCAATTCACATTCCAAGTAATATCCGGCATGCTAATTACATTGGCGGTTGCCAAATTGAATTATCTCTTATAGTTTCCGAGATATGGACTATCGATAATTTACACCTTAGGCTCTGCTTCTAACTTGGGCCCAAATTGTAAAATGGTCTTACCTATTGGCGATTTCGTTCCAATTCACATTCCAAGTAATATTCGGCATGCTAATTACATTGCCGGTTGCCAAATTGCATTATCTCTTATAGTTTCCGAGATATGGACTATCGATAATTTACACCTTAGGCTCTGCTTCTAACTTGGGCCCAAATTGTAAAATGGTCTTATTTATTGGCGATTTCTTTCCAATTCACTTTCCAAGTAATATTCGGCATGCTAATTACATTGCCGGTTGCCAAATTGCATTATCTCTTATAGTTTCCGAGATATGGACTATCGATAATTTACACCTTGGGCTCTGCTTCTAACTTGGGCCCAAATTGTAAAATGGTCTTATCTATTGGCGATTTCGTTCCAATTCACATTCCAAGTAATATTCGGCATGCTAATTACATTGCCGGTTGCCAAATTGCATTATCTCTTATAGTTTCCGAGATATGGACTATCGATAATTTACACCTTAGGCTCTGCTTCTAACTTGGGCCCAAATTGTAAAATGGCCTTATCTATTGGCGATTTCGTTCCAATTCACATTCCAAGTAATATTCGGCATGCCAATTACATTGCCGGTGGCCAAATTGAATTATCTCTTATAGTTTCCGAGATATGGACTATCGATAATTTACATCTTAGGCTCTGCTTCTAACTTGGGCCCAAATTGTAAAATGGTCTTATCTATTGGCGATTTCGTTCCAATTCACATTCCAAGTAATATTCGGCATGCTAATTACATTGCCGGTTGCCAAATTGCATTATCTCTTATAGTTTCCGAGATATGGACTAACGATAATTTACACTTTAGGCTCTGCTTCTAACTTGGGCCCAAATTGTAAAATGGCCTTATCTATTGGCGATTTCGTTCCAATTCACATTCCAAGTAATATTCGGCATGCTAATTACATTGCCGGTGGCCAAGTTGCATTATCTCTTATAGTTTCCGAGATATGGACTATCGATAATTTACACCTTAGGCTCTGCTTCTAACTTGGGCCCAAATTGTAAAATGGTCTTATCTATTGGCGATTTCGTTCCAATTCACACTCCAAGTAATATTCGGCATGCTAATTACATTGCCGGTTGCCAAATTGCATTATCTCTTATAGTTTCCGAGATATGGACTATCGATTATTTTTAACCTTAGGCTCTGCTTCTAACTTGGACCCAAACTGTAAAATGGTCTTATCTATTGGCGATTTCATTCCAATTCACATTCCAAGTAATATTCGGCATGCTAATTACATTGCCGGTTACCAAATTGCATTATCTCTTATAGTTTCCGAGATATGGACTATCGATAATTTACACCTTAGGCTCTGCTTCTAACTTGGGCCCAAATTGTAAAATGGTCTTATCTATTGGCGATTTCGTTCCAATTCACATTCCAAGTAATATTCGGCATGCTAATTACATTGCCGGTTGCCAAATTGCATTATCTCTTATAGTTTCCGAGATATGGACTATCGATAATTTACACCTTAGGCTCTGCTTCTAACTTGGGCCCAAATTGTAAAATGGTCTTATCTATTGGCGATTTCGTCCCAATTCACATTCCAAGTAATATTCGGCATGCTAATTACATTGCCGGTTGCGAAATTGTATTATCTCCTATAGTTTCCGAGATATGGACTGTCGATAATTTACACCTTAGGCTCTGCTTCTAACTTGGGCCCAAATTGTAAAATGGTCTTATCTATTGGCGATTTCGTTCCAATTCACATTCCAAGTAATATTCGGCATGCTAATTACATTGCCGGTTGCCAAATTGCATTATCTCTTTTAGTTTCCGAGATATGGACTATCGATAATTTACACCTTAGGCTCTGCTTCTAACTTGGGCCCAAATTGTAAAATCGTCTTATCTATTGGCGATTTCGTCCCAATTCACATTCCAAGTAATATTCGGCATGCTAATTACATTGCCGGTTGCCAAATTGCATTATCTCTTATAGTCTCCGAGATATGGACTATCGATAATTTACACCTTAGGCTCTGCTTCTAACTTGGGCCCAAATTGTAAAATGGTCTTATCTATTGGCGATTTCGTCACAATTCACATTCCAAGTAATATTCGGCATGCTAATTACATTGCCGGTTGCGAAATTGTATTATCTCTTATAGTTTCCGAGATATGGACTATCGATAATTTACACCTTAGGCTCTGCTTCTAACTTGGGCCCAAATTGTAAAATGGTCTTATCTATTGGCGATTTCGTTCCAATTCACATTCCAAGTAATATTCGGCATGCTAATTACATTGCCGGTTGCCAAATTGCATTATCTCTTTTAGTTTCCGAGATATGGACTATCGATAATTTACACCTTAGGCTCTGCTTCTAACTTGGGCCCAAATTGTAAAATGGTCTTATCTATTGGCGATTTCGTCCCAATTCACATTCCAAGTAATATTCGGCATGCTAATTACATTGCCGGTTGCGAAATTGTATTATCTCTTATAGTTTCCGAGATATGGACTATCGATAATTTACACCTTAGGCTCTGCTTCTAACTTGGGCCCAAATTGTAAAATGGTCTTATCTATTGGCGATTTCGTTCCAATTCACATTCCAAGTAATATTCGGCATGCTAATTACATTGCCGGTTGCCAAATTGCATTATCTCTTTTAGTTTCCGAGATATGGACTATCGATAATTTACACCTTAGGCTCTGCTTCTAACTTGGGCATAAATTGTAAAATGGTCTTATCTATTGGCGATTTCGTTCCAATTCACATTCCAAGTAATATTCGGCATGCTAATTACATTGCCGGTTGCCAAATTGCATTATCTCTTATAGTTTCCGAGATATGGACTATCGATAATTTACACCTTAGGCTCTGCTTCTAACTTGGGCATAAATTGTAAAATGGTCTTATCTATTGGCGATTTCGTTCCAATTCACATTCCAAGTAATATTCGGCATGCTAATTACATTGCCGGTTGCCAAATTGCATTATCTCTTATAGTTTCCGAGATATGGACTATCGATAATTTACACCTTAGGCTCTGCTTCTAACTTGGGCCCAAATTGTAAAATGGCCTTATCTATTGGCGATTTCGTTCCAATTCACATTCCAAGTAATATTCGGCATGCTAATTACATTGCCGGTGGCCAAATTGAATTATCTCTTATAGTTTCCGAGATATGGACTATCGATAATTTACATCTTAGGCTCTGCTTCTAACTTGGGCCCAAATTGTAAAATGGTCTTATCTATTGGCGATTTCGTTCCAATTCACATTCCAAGTAATATTCGGCATGCTAATTACATTGCCGGTTGCCAAATTGCATTATCTCTTATAGTTTCCGAGATATGGACTATCGATCATTTACACCTTAGGCTCTGCTTCTAACTTGGGCCCAAATTGTAAAATGGTCTTATCTATTGCCGATTTCGTTCCAATTCACATTCCAAGTAATATTCGGCATGCTAATTACATTGCCGGTTGCCAAATTGCATTATCTCTTATAGTTTCCGAGATATGGACTATCGATAATTTACACCTTAGGCTCTGCTTCTAACTTGGGCCCAAATTGTAAAATGGTCTTATCTATTGGCGATTTCATTCCAATTCACATTCCAAGTAATATTCGGCATGCTAATTACATTGCCGGTTGCCAAATTGCATTATCTCTTATAGTTTCCGAGATATGGACTAACGATAATTTACACCTTAGGCTCTGCTTCTAACTTGGTCCCAAATTGTAAAATGGTCTTATCTATTGGCGATTTCGTTCCAATTCACATTCCAAGTAATATTCGGCATGCTAATTACATTGCCCGTTGCCAAATTGCATTATCTCTTATAGTTTCCGAGATATGGACTATCGATAATTTACACCTTAGGCTCTGCTTCTAACTTGGGCCCAAATTGTAAAATCGTCTTATCTATTGGCGATTTCGTTCCAATTCACATTCCAAGTAATATTCGGCATGCTAATTACATTGCCGGTTGCCAAATTGCATTATCTCTTATAGTTTCCGAGATATGGACTATCGATAATTTACACCTTAGGCTCTGCTTCTAACTTGGGCCCAAATTGTAAAATGGTCTTATCTATTGGCGATTTCGTTCCAATTCACATTCCAAGTAATATCCGGCATGCTAATTACATTGCCGGTTGCCAAATTGAATTATCTCTTATAGTTTCCGAGATATGGACTATCGATAATTTACACCTTAGGCTCTGCTTCTAACTTGGGCCCAAATTGTAAAATGGTCTTACCTATTGGCGATTTCGTTCCAATTCACATTCCAAGTAATATTCGGCATGCTAATTACATTGCCGGTTGCCAAATTGCATTATCTCATATAGTTTCCGAGATATGGACTATCGATAATTTACACCTTAGGCTCTGCTTCTAACTTGGGCCCAAATTGTAAAATGGTCTTATCTATTGGCGATTTCGTTCCAATTCACTTTCCAAGTAATATTCGGCATACTAATTACATTGCCGGTTGCCAAATTGCATTATCTCTTATAGTTTCCGAGATATGGACTATAGATAATTTACACCTTAGGCTCTGCTTCTAACTTGGGCCCAAATTGTAAAATGGTCTTATCTATTGGCGATTTCTTTCCAATTCACTTTCCAAGTAATATTCGGCATGCTAATTACATTGCCGGTTGCCAAATTGCATTATCTCTTATAGTTTCCGAGATATGGACTATCGATAATTTACACCTTAGGCTCTGCTTCTAACTTGGGCCCAAATTGTAAAATGGTCTTATCTATTGGCGATTTCGTTCCATTTCACATTCGAAGTAATATTCGGCATGCTAATTACATTGCCGGTATCCAAGTTGCATTATCTCTTATAGTTTCCGAGATATGGACTATCGATAATTTACACCTTAGGCTCTGCTTCTAACTTGGGCCCAAATTGTAAAATGGTCTTATCTATTGGCGATTTCGTTCCAATTCACATTCCAAGTAATATTCGGCATGCTAATTACATTGCCGGTTGCCAAATTGCATTATCTCTTATAGTTTCCGAGATATGGACTATCGATTATTTTTAACCTTAGGCTCTGCTTCTAACTTGGACCCAAACTGTAAAATGGTCTTATCTATTGGCGATTTCGTTCCAATTCACATTCCAAGTAATATTCGGCATGCTAATTACATTGCCGGTTGCGAAATTGTATTATCTCTTATAGTTTCCGAGATATGGACTATCGATAATTTACACCTTAAGCTCTGCTTCTAACTTGGGCCCAAATTGTAAAATGGTCTTATCTATTGGCGATTTCGTTCCAATTCACATTCCAAGTAATATTCGGCATGCTAATTACATTGCCGGTTGCCAAATTGCATTATCTCTTTTAGTTTCCGAGATATGGACTATCGATAATTTACACCTTAGGCTCTGCTTCTAACTTGGGCCCAAATTGTAAAATGGTCTTATCTATTGGCGATTTCGTTCCAATTCACATTCCAAGTAATATTCGGCATGCTAATTACATTGCCGGTTGCCAAATTGCATTATCTCTTATAGTTTCCGAGATATGGACTATCGATTATTTTTAACCTTAGGCTCTGCTTCTAACTTGGACCCAAACTGTAAAATGGTCTTATCTATTGGCGATTTCGTTCCAATTCACATTCCAAGTAATATTCGGCATGCTAATTATATTGCCGGTTCGTCCATCGATCGATGGACGAACCAAATTGCATTATCTCTTATAGTTTCCGAGATATGGACTATCGATAATTTACACCTTAGGCTCTGCTTCTAACTTGGGCCCAAATTGTAAAATGGTCTTATCTATTGGCGATTTCGTTCCAATTCACATTCCAAGTAATATTCGGCATGCTAATTACATTGCCGGTTGCCAAATTGCATTATCTCTTATAGTTTCCGAGATATGGACTAACGATAATTTACACCTTAGGCTCTGCTTCTAACTTGGGCCCAAATTGTAAAATGGTCTTATCTATTGGCGATTTCGTTCCAATTCACATTCCAAGTAATATTCGGCATGCTAATTACATTGCCGGTGGCCAAGTTGCATTATCTCTTATAGTTTCCGAGATATGGACTATCGATAATTTACACCTTAGGCTCTGCTTCTAACTTGGGCCCAAATTGTAAAATGGTCTTATCTATTGGCGATTTCGTTCCAATTCACACTCCAAGTAATATTCGGCATGCTAATTACATTGCCGGTTGCCAAATTGCATTATCTCTTATAGTTTCCGAGATATGGACTATCGATTATTTTTAACCTTAGGCTCTGCTTCTAACTTGGACCCAAACTGTAAAATGGTCTTATCTATTGGCGATTTCGTTCCAATTCACATTCCAAGTAATATTCGGCATGCTAATTACATTGCCGGTTACCAAATTGCATTATCTCTTATAGTTGCCGAGATATGGGCTATCGATAATTTACACCTTAGGCTCTGCTTCTAACTTGGGCCCAAATTGTAAAATGGTCTTATCTATTGGCGATTTCGTTCCAATTCACATTCCAAGTAATATTCGGCATGCTAATTACATTGCCGGTTGCCAAATTGCATTATCTCTTATAGTTTCCGAGATATGGACTATCGATAATTTACACCTTAGGCTCTGCTTCTAACTTGGGCCCAAATTGTAAAATGGTCTTATCTATTGGCGATTTCGTCCCAATTCACATTCCAAGTAATATTCGGCATGCTAATTACATTGCCGGTTGCGAAATTGTATTATCTCCTATAGTTTCCGAGATATGGACTATCGATAATTTACACCTTAGGCTCTGCTTCTAACTTGGGCCCAAATTGTAAAATGGTCTTATCTATTGGCGATTTCGTTCCAATTCCCATTCCAAGTAATATTCGGCATGCTAATTACATTGCCGGTTGCCAAATTGCATTATCTCTTATAGTTTCCGAGATATGGACTATCGATAATTTACACCTTAGGCTCTGCTTCTAACTTGGGCCCAAATTGTAAAATGGCCTTATCTATTGGCGATTTCGTTCCAATTCACATTCCAAGTAATATTCGGCATGCTAATTACATTGACGGTGGCCAAATTGAATTATCTCTTATAGTTTCCGAGATATGGACTATCGATAATTTACATCTTAGGCTCTGTTTCTAACTTGGGCCCAAATTGTAAAATGGTCTTATCTATTGGCGATTTCGTTCCAATTCACATTCCAAGTAATATTCGGCATGCTAATTACATTGCCGGTTGCCAAATTGCATTATCTCTTATAGTTTCCGAGATATGGACTATCGATCATTTACACCTTAGGCTCTGCTTCTAACTTGGGCCCAAATTGTAAAATGGTCTTTTCTATTGCCGATTTCGTTCCAATTCACATTCCAAGTAATATTCGGCATGCTAATTACATTGCCGGTTGCCAAATTGCATTATCTCTTATAGTTTCCGAGATATGGACTATCGATAATTTACACCTTAGGCTCTGGTTCTAACTTGGGCCCAAATTGTAAAATGGTCTTATCTATTGGCGATTTCATTCCAATTCACATTCCAAGTAATATTCGGCATGCTAATTACATTGCCGGTTGCCAAATTGCATTATCTCTTATAGTTTCCGAGATATGGACTAACGATAATTTACACCTTAGGCTCTGCTTCTAACTTGGGCCCAAATTGTAAAATGGTCTTATCTATTTACGATTTCGTTCCAATTCACATTCCAAGTAATATTCGGCATGCTAATTACATTGCCCATTGCCAAATTGCATTATCTCTTATAGTTTCCGAGATATGGACTATGGATAATTTACACCTTAGGCTCTGCTTCTAACTTGGGCCCAAATTGTAAAATCGTCTTATCTATTGGCGATTTCGTTCCAATTCACATTCCAAGTAATATTCGGCATGCTAACTACATTGCCGGTTGCCAAATTGCATTATCTCTTATAGTTTCCGAGATATGGACTATCGATAATTTACACCTTAGGCTCTGCTTCTAACTTGGGCCCAAATTGTAAAATGGTCTTATCTATTGGCGATTTCGTTCCAATTCACATTCCAAGTAATATCCGGCATGCTAATTACATTGCCGGTTGCCAAATTGAATTATCTCTTATAGTTTCCGAGATATGGACTATCGATAATTTACACCTTAGGCTCTGCTTCTAACTTGGGCCCAAATTGTAAAATGGTCTTACCTATTGGCGATTTCGTTCCAATTCACATTCCAAGTAATATTCGGCATGCTAATTACATTGCCGGTTGCCAAATTGCATTATCTCTTATAGTTTCCGAGATATGGACTATCGATAATTTACACCTTAGGCTCTGCTTCTAACTTGGGCCCAAATTGTAAAATGGTCTTATCTATTGGCGATTTCGTTCCAATTCACTTTCCAAGTAATATTCGGCATACTAATTACATTGCCGATTGCCAAATTGCATTATCTCTTATAGTTTCCGAGATATGGACTATAGATAATTTACACCTTAGGCTCTGCTTCTAACTTGGGCCCAAATTGTAAAATGGTCTTATCTATTGGCGATTTCTTTGCAATTCACTTTCCAAGTAATATTCGGCATGCTAATTACATTGCCGGTTGCCAAATTGCATTATCTCTTATAGTTTCCAAGATATGGACTATCGATAATTTACACCTTAGGCTCTGCTTCTAACTTGGGCCCAAATTGTAAAATGGTCTTATCTATTGGCGATTTCGTTCCAATTCACATTCCAAGTAATATTCGGCATGCTAATTACATTGCCGGTATCCAAGTTGCATTATCTCTTATAGTTTCCGAGATATGGACTATCGATAATTTACACCTTAGGCTCTGCTTCTAACTTGGGCCCAAATTGTAAAATGGTCTTATCTATTGGCGATTTCGTTCCAATTCACATTCCAAGTAATATTCGGCATGCTAATTGCATTGCCGGTTGCCAAATTGCATTATCTCTTATAGTTTCCGAGATATGGACTATCGATTATTTTTAACCTTAGGCTCTGCTTCTAACTTGGACCCAAACTGTAAAATGGTCTTATCTATTGCCGATTTCGTTCCAATTCACATTCCAAGTAATATTCGGCATGCTAATTACATTGCCGGTTATCAAATTGCATTATCACTTATAGTTTCCGAGATATGGACTATCGATAATTTACACTTTAGGCTCTGCTTCTAACTTGGGCCCAAATTGTAAAATGGTCTTATCTATTGGCGATTTCGTTCCAATTCACATTCCAAGTAATATTCGGCATGCTAATTACATTGCCGGTTGCCAAATTGCATTATCTCTTATAGTTTCCGAGATATGGACTATCGATAATTTACACCTTAGGCTCTGCTTCTAACTTGGGCCCAAATTGTAAAATGGTCTTATCTATTGGCGATTTCGTCCCAATTCACATTCCAAGTAATATTCGGCATGCTAATTACATTGCCGGTTGCGAAATTGTATTATCTCTTATAGTTTCCGAGATATGGACTATCGATAATTTACACCTTAGGCTCTGCTTCTAACTTGGGCCCAAATTGTAAAATGGTCTTATCTATTGGCGATTTCGTTCCAATTCACATTCCAAGTAATATTCGGCATGCTAATTACATTGCCGGTTGCCAAATTGCATTATCTCTTTTAGTTTCCGAGATATGGACTATCGATAATTTACACCTTAGGCTCTGCTTCTAACTTGGGCCCAAATTGTAAAATGGTCTTATCTATTGGCGATTTCGTTCCAATTCACAGTCCAAGTAATATTCGGCATGCTAATTACATTGCCGGTTGCCAAATTGCATTATCTCTTATAGTTTCCGAGATATGGACTATCGATTATTTTTAACCTTAGGCTCTGCTTCTAACTTGGACCCAAACTGTAAAATGGTCTTATCTATTGGCGATTTCGTTCCAATTCACATTCCAAGTAATATTCGGCATGCTAATTACATTGCCGGTTGCCAAATTGCATTATCTCTTATAGTTTCCGAGATATGGACTATAGATAATTTACACCTTAGGCTCTGCTTCTAACTTGGGCCCAAATTGTAAAATGGTCTTATCTATTGGCGATTTCTTTCCAATTCACTTTCCAAGTAATATTCGGCATGCTAATTACATTGCCGGTTGCCAAATTGCATTATCTCTTATAGTTTCCGAGATATGGACTATAGATAATTTACACCTTAGGCTCTGCTTCTAACTTGGGCCCAAATTGTAAAATGGTCTTACCTATTGGCGATTTCTTTCCAATTCACTTTCCAAGTAATATTCGGCATGCTAATTACATTGCCGGTTGCCAAATTGCATTATCTCTTATAGTTTCCGAGATATGGACTATCGATAATTTACACCTTAGGCTCTGCTTCTAACTTGGGCCCAAATTGTAAAATGGTCTTATCTATTGGCGATTTCGTTCCAATTCACATTCCAAGTAATATCCGGCATGCTAATTACATTGCCGGTTGCCAAATTGAATTATCTCTTATAGTTTCCGAGATACGGACTATCGATAATTTACACCTTAGGCTCTGCTTCTAACTTGGGCCCTAATTGTAAAATGGTCTTACCTATTGGCGATTTCGTTCCAATTCACATTCCAAGTAATATTCGGCATGCTAATTACATTGCCGGTTGCCAAATTGCATTATCTCTTATAGTTTCCGAGATATGGACTATCGATAATTTACACCTTAGGCTCTGCTTCCAACTTGGGCCCAAATTGTAAAATGGTCTTATCTATTGGCGATTTCGTCCCAATTCACATTCCAAGTAATATTCGGCATGCTAATTACATTGCCGGTTGCGAAATTGTATTATCTCTTATAGTTTCCGAGATATGGACTATCGATAATTTACACCTTAGGCTCTGCTTCTAACTTGGGCCCAAATTGTAAAATGGTCTTATCTATTGGCGATTTCGTTCCAATTCACATTCCAAGTAATATTCGGCATGCTAATTACATTGCCGGTTGCCAAATTGCATTATCTCTTTTAGTTTCCGAGATATGGACTATCGATAATTTACATCTTAGGCTCTGCTTCTAACTTGGGCCCAAATTGTAAAATGGTCTTATCTATTGGCGATTTCGTTCCAATTCACATTCCAAGTAATATTCGGCATGCTAATTACATTGCCGGTTGCAAAATTGCATTATCTCTTATAGTTTCCGAGATATGGACTATCGATAATTTGCACCTTAGGCTCTGCTTCTAACTTGGGCCCACATTGTAAAATGGCCTTATCTATTGGCGATTTCGTTCCAATTCACATTCCAAGTAATATTCGGCATGCTAATTACATTGCCGGTGGCCAAATTGAATTATCTCTTATAGTTTCCGAGATATGGACTATCGATAATTTACATCTTAGGCTCTGCTTCTAACTTGGGCCCAAATTGTAAAATGGTCTTATCTATTGGCGATTTCGTTCCAATTCACATTCCAAGTAATATTCGGCATGCTAATTACATTGCCGGTTGCCAAATTGCATTATCTCTTATAGTTTCCGAGATATGGACTATCGATAATTTACACCTTAGGCTCTGCTTCTAACTTGGGCCCAAATTGTAAAATGGTCTTATCTATTGCCGATTTCGTTCCAATTCACATTCCAAGTAATATTCGGCATGCTAATTACATTGCCGGTTGCCAAATTGCATTATCTCTTATAGTTTCCGAGATATGGACTATCGATAATTTACACCTTAGGCTCTGCTTCTAACTTGGGCCCAAATTGTAAAATGGTCTTATCTATTGGCGATTTCATTCCAATTCACATTCCAAGTAATATTCGGCATGCTAATTACTTTGCCGGTTGCCAAATTGCATTATCTCTTATAGTTTCCGAGATATGGACTAACGATAATTTACACCTTAGGCTCTGCTTCTAACTTGGGCCCAAATTGTAAAATGGTCTTATCTATTGGCGATTTCGTTCCAATTCACATTCCAAGTAATATTCGGCATGCTAATTACATTGCCCGTTGCCAAATTGCATTATCTCTTATAGTTACCGAGATATGGACTATCGATAATTTACACCTTAGGCCCTGCTTCTAACTTGGGCCCAAATTGTAAAATCGTCTTATCTATTGGCGATTTCGTTCCAATTCACATTCCAAGAATATTCGGCATGCTAATTACATTGCCGGTTGCCAAATTGCATTATCTCTTATAGTTTCCGAGATATGGACTATCGATAATTTACACCTTAGGCTCTGCTTCTAACTTGGGCCCAAATTGTAAAATGGTCTTATCTATTGGCGATTTCGTTCCAATTCACATTCCAAGTAATATCCGGTATGCTAATTACATTGCCGGTTGCCAAATTGCATTATCTCTTATAGTTTCCGAGATATGGACTATCGATAATTTACACCTTAGGCTCTGCTTCTAACTTGGGCCCAAATTGTAAAATGGTCTTATCTATTGGCGATTTCGTTCCAATTCACTTTCCAAGTAATATTCGGCATGCTAATTACATTGCCGGTTGCCAAATTGCATTATCTCTTATAGTTTCCGAGATATGGACTATAGATAATTTACACCTTAATCTCTGCTTCTAACTTGGGCCCAAATTGTAAAATGGTCTTATCTATTGGCGATTTCTTTCCAATTCACTTTCCAAGTAATATTCGGTATGCTAATTACATTGCCGGTTGCCAAATTGCATTATCTCTTATAGTTTCCGAGATATGGACTATCGATAATTTACACCTTAGGCTCTGCTTCTAACTTGGGCCCAAATTGTAAAATGGTCTTTTCTATTGGCGATTTCGTTCCAATTCACATTCCAAGTAATATTCGGCATGCTAATTACATTGCCGGTTGCCAAATTGCGTTATCTCTTATAGTTTCCGAGATATGGACTATCGATTATTTTTAACCTTAGGCTCTGCTTCTAACTTGGACCCAAACTGTAAAATGGTCTTATCTATTGGCGATTTCGTTCCAATTCACATTCCAAGTAATATTCGGCATGCTAATTACATTGCCGGTTACCAAATTGCATTATCTCTTATAGTTTCCGAGATATGGACTATCGATAATTTACACCTTAGGCTCTGCTTCTAACTTGGGCCCAAATTGTAAAATGGTCTTATCTATTGGCGATTTCGTTCCAATTCACATTCCAAGTAATATTCGGCATGCTAATTACATTGCCGGTTGCCAAATTGCATTATCTCTTATAGTTTCCGAGATATGGACTATCGATAATTTACACCTTAGGCTCTGCTTCTAACTTGGGCCCAAATTGTAAAATGGTCTTATCTATTGGCGATTTCATTCCAATTCACATTCCAAGTAATATTCGGCATGCTAATTACATTGCCGGTTGCCAAATTGCATTATCTCTTATAGTTTCCGAGATATGGACTAACGATAATTTACACCTTAGGCTCTGCTTCTAACTTGGGCCCAAATTGTAAAATGGTCTTATGTATTGGCGATTTCGTTCCAATTCACATTCCAAGTAATATTCGGCATGCTAATTACATTGCCCGTTGCCAAATTGCATTATCTCTTATAGTTTCCGAGATATGGACTATCGATAATTTACACCTTAGGCTCTGCTTCTAACTTGGGCCCAAATTGTAAAATCGTCTTATCTATTGGCGATTTCGTTCCAATTCACATTCCAAGTAATATTCGGCATGCTAATTACATTGCCGGTTGCTAAATTGCATTATCTCTTATAGTTTCCGAGATATGGACTATCGATAATTTACACCTTAGGCTCTGCTTCTAACTTGGGCCCAAATTGTAAAATGGTCTTATCTATTGGCGATTTCGTTCCAATTCACATTCCAAGTAATATCCGGCATGCTAATTACATTGCCGGTTGCCAAATTGAATTATCTCTTATAGTTTCCGAGATATGGACTATCGATAATTTACACCTTAGGCTCTGCTTCTAACTTGGGCCCAAATTGTAAAATGGTCTTACCTATTGGCGATTTCGTTCCAATTCACATTCCAAGTAATATTCGGCATGCTAATTACATTGCCGGTTGCCAAATTGCATTATCTCTTATAGTTTCCGAGATATGGACTATCGATAATTTACACCTTAGGTTCTGCTTCTAACTTGGGCCCAAATTGTAAAATGGTCTTATCTATTGGCGATTTCGTTCCAATTCACATTCCAAGTAATATTCGGCATGCTAATTACATTGCCGGTATCCAAGTTGCATTATCTCTTATAGTTTCCGAGATATGGACTATCGATAATTTACACCTTAGGCTCTGCTTCTAACTTGGGTCCAAATTGTAAAATGGTCTTATCTATTGGCGATTTCGTTCCAATTCGCATTCCAAGTAATATTCGGCATGCTAATTACATTGCCGGTTGCCAAATTGCATTATCTCTTATAGTTTCCGAGATATGGACTATCGATAATTTACACCTTAGGCTCTGCTTCTAACTTGGGCCCAAATTGTAAAATGGTCTTATCTATTGGCGATTTCGTTCCAATTCACATTCCAAGTAATATTCGGCATGCTAATTACATTGCCGGTATCCAAGTTGCATTATCTCTTATAGTTTCCGAGATATGGACTATCGATAATTTACACCTTAGGCTCTGCTTCTAACTTGGGCCCAAATTGTAAAATGGTCTTATCTATTGGCGATTTCGTTCCAATTCACATTCCAAGTAATATTCGGCATGCTAATTACATTGCCGGTTGCCAAATTGCATTATCTCTTTTAGTTTCCGAGATATGGACTATCGATAATTTACACCTTAGGCTCTGCTTCTAACTTGGGCCCAAATTGTAAAATGGTCTTATCTATTGGCGATTTCGTTCCAATTCACATTCCAAGTAATATCCGGCATGCTAATTACATTGCCGGTTGCCAAATTGAATTATCTCTTATAGTTTCCGAGATATGGACTATCGATAATTTACACCTTAGGCTCTGCTTCTAACTTGGGCCCAAATTGTAAAATGGTCTTACCTATTGGCGATTTCGTTCCAATTCACATTCCAAGTAATATTCGGCATGCTAATTACATTGCCGGTTGCCAAATTGCATTATCTCTTATAGTTTCCGAGATATGGACTATCGATAATTTACACCTTAGGCTCTGCTTCTAACTTGGGCCCAAATTGTAAAATGGTCTTATCTATTGGCGATTTCGTTCCAATTCACATTCCAAGTAATATTCGGCATGCTAATTACATTGCCGGTATCCGAGTTGCATTATCTCTTATAGTTTCCGAGATATGGACTATCGATAATTTACACCTTAGGCTCTGCTTCTAACTTGGGTCCAAATTGTAAAATGGTCTTATCTATTGGCGATTTCGTTCCAATTCGCATTCCAAGTAATATTCGGCATGCTAATTACATTGCCGGTTGCCAAATTGCATTATCTCTTTTAGTTTCCGATATATGGACTATCGATAATTTACACCTTAGGCTCTGCTTCTAACTTGGGCCCAAATTGTAAAATGGTCTTATCTATTGGCGATTTCGTTCCAATTCACATTCCAAGTAATATTCGGCATGCTAATTGCATTGCCGGTTGCCAAATTGCATTATCTCTTATAGTTTCCGAGATATGGACTATCGATTATTTTTAACCTTAGGCTCTGCTTCTAACTTGGACCCAAACTGTAAAATGGTCTTATCTATTGGCGATTTCGTTCCAATTCACATTCCAAGTAATATTCGGCATGCTAATTACATTGCCGGTTATCAAATTGCATTATCACTTATAGTTTCCGAGATATGGACTATCGATAATTTACACTTTAGGCTCTGCTTCTAACTTGGGCCCAAATTGTAAAATGGTCTTATCTATTGGCGATTTCGTTCCAATTCACATTCCAAGTAATATTCGGCATGCTAATTACATTGCCGGTTGCCAAATTGCATTATCTCTTATAGTTTCCGAGATATGGACTATCGATAATTTACACCTTAGGCTCTGCTTCTAACTTGGGCCCAAATTGTAAAATGGTCTTATCTATTGGCGATTTCGTCCCAATTCACATTCCAAGTAATATTCGGCATGCTAATTACATTGCCGGTTGCGAAATTGTATTATCTCTTATAGTTTCCGAGATATGGACTATTGATAATTTACACCTTAGGCTCTGCTTCTAACTTGGGCCCAAATTGTAAAATGGTCTTATCTATTGGCGATTTCGTTCCAATTCACATTCCAAGTAATATTCGGCATGCTAATTACATTGCCGGTTGCCAAATTGCATTATCTCTTTTAGTTTCCGAGATATGGACTATCGATAATTTACACCTTAGGCTCTGCTTCTAACTTGGGCCCAAATTGTAAAATGGTCTTATCTATTGGCGATTTCGTTCCAATTCACAGTCCAAGTAATATTCGGCATGCTAATTACATTGCCGGTTGCCAAATTGCATTATCTCTTATAGTTTCCGAGATATGGACTATCGATTATTTTTAACCTTAGGCTCTGCTTCTAACTTGGACCCAAACTGTAAAATGGTCTTATCTATTGGCGATTTCGTTCCAATTCACATTCCAAGTAATATTCGGCATGCTAATTACATTGCCGGTTGCCAAATTGCATTATCTCTTATAGTTTCCGAGATATGGACTATAGATAATTTACACCTTAGGCTCTGCTTCTAACTTGGGCCCAAATTGTAAAATGGTCTTATCTATTGGCGATTTCTTTCCAATTCACTTTCCAAGTAATATTCGGCATGCTAATTACATTGCCGGTTGCCAAATTGCATTATCTCTTATAGTTTCCGAGATATGGACTATAGATAATTTACACCTTAGGCTCTGCTTCTAACTTGGGCCCAAATTGTAAAATGGTCTTATCTATTGGCGATTTCTTTCCAATTCACTTTCCAAGTAATATTCGGCATGCTAATTACATTGCCGGTTGCCAAATTGCATTATCTCTTATAGTTTCCGAGATATGGACTATCGATAATTTACACCTTAGGCTCTGCTTCTAACTTGGGCCCAAATTGTAAAATGGTCTTATCTATTGGCGATTTCGTTCCAATTCACATTCCAAGTAATATCCGGCATGCTAATTACATTGCCGGTTGCCAAATTGAATTATCTCTTATAGTTTCCGAGATACGGACTATCGATAATTTACACCTTAGGCTCTGCTTCTAACTTGGGCCCAAATTGTAAAATGGTCTTACCTATTGGCGATTTCGTTCCAATTCAAATTCCAAGTAATATTCGGCATGCTAATTACATTGCCGGTTGCCAAATTGCATTATCTCTTATAGTTTCCGAGATATGTACTATCGATAATTTACACCTTAGGCTCTGCTTCCAACTTGTGCCCAAATTGTAAAATGGTCTTATCTATTGGCGATTTCGTCCCAATTCACATTCCAAGTAATATTCGGCATGCTAATTACATTGCCGGTTGCGAAATTGTATTATCTCTTATAGTTTCCGAGATATGGACTATCGATAATTTACACCTTAGGCTCTGCTTCTAACTTGGGCCCAAATTGTAAAATGGTCTTATCTATTGGCGATTTCGTTCCAATTCACATTCCAAGTAATATTCGGCATGCTAATTACATTGCCGGTTGCCAAATTGCATTATCTCTTTTAGTTTCCGAGATATGGACTATCGATAATTTACACCTTAGGCTCTGCTTCTAACTTGGGCCCAAATTGTAAAATGGTCTTATCTATTGGCGATTTCGTTCCAATTCACATTCCAAGTAATATTCGGCATGCTAATTACATTGCCGGTTGCAAAATTGCATTATCTCTTATAGTTTCCGAGATATGGACTATCGATAATTTGCACCTTAGGCTCTGCTTCTAACTTGGGCCCAAATTGTAAAATGGCCTTATCTATTGGCGATTTCGTTCCAATTCACATTCCAAGTAATATTCGGCATGCTAATTACATTGCCGGTGGCCAAATTGAATTATCTCTTATAGTTTCCGAGATATGGACTATCGATAATTTACATCTTAGGCTCTGCTTCTAACTTGGGCCCAAATTGTAAAATGGTCTTATCTATTGGCGATTTCGTTCCAATTCACATTCCAAGTAATATTCGGCATGCTAATTACATTGCCGGTTGCCAAATTGCATTATCTCTTATAGTTTCCGAGATATGGACTATCGATAATTTACACCTTAGGCTCTGCTTCTAACTTGGGCCCAAATTGTAAAATGGTCTTATCTATTGCCGATTTCGTTCCAATTCACATTCCAAGTAATATTTGGCATGCTAATTACATTGCCGGTTGCCAAATTGCATTATCTCTTATAGTTTCCGAGATATGGACTATCGATAATTTACACCTTAGGCTCTGCTTCTAACTTGGGCCCAAATTGTAAAATGGTCTTATCTATTGGCGATTTCATTCCAATTCACATTCCAAGTAATATTCGGCATGCTAATTACATTGCCGGTTGCCAAATTGCATTATCTCTTATAGTTTCCGAGATATGGACTAACGATAATTTACACCTTAGGCTCTGCTTCTAACTTGGGCCCAAATTGTAAAATGGTCTTATCTATTGGCGATTTCGTTCCAATTCACATTCCAAGTAATATTCGGCATGCTAATTACATTGCCCGTTGCCAAATTGCATTATCTCTTATAGTTACCGAGATATGGACTATCGATAATTTACACCTTAGGCTCTGCTTCTAACTTGGGCCCAAATTGTAAAATCGTCTTATCTATTGGCGATTTCGTTCCAATTCACATTCCAAGAATATTCGGCATGCTAATTACATTGCCGGTTGCCAAATTGCATTATCTCTTATAGTTTCCGAGATATGGACTATCGATAATTTACACCTTAGGCTCTGCTTCTAACTTGGGCCCAAATTGTAAAATGGTCTTATCTATTGGCGATTTCGTTCCAATTCACATTCCAAGTAATATCCGGTATGCTAATTACATTGCCGGTTGCCAAATTGCATTATCTCTTATAGTTTCCGAGATATGGACTATCGATAATTTACACCTTAGGCTCTGCTTCTAACTTGGGCCCAAATTGTAAAATGGTCTTATCTATTGGCGATTTCGTTCCAATTCACTTTCCAAGTAATATTCGGCATGCTAATTACATTGCCGGTTGCCAAATTGCATTATCTCTTATAGTTTCCGAGATATGGACTATAGATAATTTACACCTTAATCTCTGCTTCTAACTTGGGCCCAAATTGTAAAATGGTCTTATCTATTGGCGATTTCTTTCCAATTCACTTTCCAAGTAATATTCGGTATGCTAATTACATTGCCGGTTGCCAAATTGCATTATCTCTTATAGTTTCCGAGATATGGACTATCGATAATTTACACCTTAGGCTCTGCTTCTAACTTGGGCCCAAATTGTAAAATGGTCTTTTCTATTGGCGATTTCGTTCCAATTCACATTCCAAGTAATATTCGGCATGCTAATTACATTGCCGGTTGCCAAATTGCGTTATCTCTTATAGTTTCCGAGATATGGACTATCGATTATTTTTAACCTTAGGCTCTGCTTCTAACTTGGACCCAAACTGTAAAATGGTCTTATCTATTGGCGATTTCGTTCCAATTCACATTCCAAGTAATATTCGGCATGCTAATTACATTGCCGGTTACCAAATTGCATTATCTCTTATAGTTTCCGAGATATGGACTATCGATAATTTACACCTTAGGCTCTGCTTCTAGCTTGGGCCCAAATTGTAAAATGGTCTTATCTATTGGCGATTTCGTTCCAATTCACATTCCAAGTAATATTCGGCATGCTAATTACATTGCCGGTTGCCAAATTGCATTATCTCTTATAGTTTCCGAGATATGGACTATCGATAATCTACACCTTAGGCTCTGCTTCTAACTTGGGCCCAAATTGTAAAATGGTCTTATCTATTGGCGATTTCATTCCAATTCACATTCCAAGTAATATTCGGCATGCTAATTACATTGCCGGTTGCCAAATTGCATTATCTCTTATAGTTTCCGAGATATGGACTAACGATAATTTACACCTTAGGCTCTGCTTCTAACTTGGGCCCAAATTGTAAAATGGTCTTATGTATTGGCGATTTCGTTCCAATTCACATTCCAAGTAATATTCGGCATGCTAATTACATTGCCCGTTGCCAAATTGCATTATCTCTTATAGTTTCCGAGATATGGACTATCGATAATTTACACCTTAGGCTCTGCTTCTAACTTGGGCCCAAATTGTAAAATCGTCTTATCTATTGGCGATTTCGTTCCAATTCACATTCCAAGTAATATTCGGCATGCTAATTACATTGCCGGTTGCTAAATTGCATTATCTCTTATAGTTTCCGAGATATGGACTATCGATAATTTACACCTTAGGCTCTGCTTCTAACTTGGGCCCAAATTGTAAAATGGTCTTATCTATTGGCGATTTCGTTCCAATTCACATTCCAAGTAATATCCGGCATGCTAATTACATTGCCGGTTGCCAAATTGAATTATCTCTTATAGTTTCCGAGATATGGACTATCGATAATTTACACCTTAGGCTCTGCTTCTAACTTGGGCCCAAATTGTAAAATGGTCTTACCTATTGGCGATTTCGTTCCAATTCACAATCCAAGTAATATTCGGCATGCTAATTACATTGCCGGTTGCCAAATTGCATTATCTCTTATAGTTTCCGAGATATGGACTATCGATAATTTACACCTTAGGCTCTGCTTCTAACTTGGGCCCAAATTGTAAAATGGTCTTATCTATTGGCGATTTCGTTCCAATTCACATTCCAAGTAATATTCGGCATGCTAATTACATTGCCGGTATCCAAGTTGCATTATCTCTTATAGTTTCCGAGATATGGACTATCGATAATTTACACCTTAGGCTCTGCTTCTAACTTGGGTCCAAATTGTAAAATGGTCTTATCTATTGGCGATTTCGTTCCAATTCGCATTCCAAGTAATATTCGGCATGCTAATTACATTGCCGGTTGCCAAATTGCATTATCTCTTATAGTTTCCGAGATATGGACTATCGATTATTTTTAACCTTAGGCTCTGCTTCTAACTTGGACCCAAACTGTAAAATGGTCTTATCTATTGGCGATTTCGTTCCAATTCACATTCCAAGTAATATTCGGCATGCTAATTACATTGCCGGTTACCAAATTGCATTATCTCTTATAGTTTCCGAGATATGGACTATCGATTATTTGCACCTTAGGCTCTGCTTCTAACTTGGGCCCAAATTGTAAAATGGTCTTATCTATTGGCGATTTCGTTCCAATTCACATTCCAAGTAATATTCGGCATGCTAATTACATTGCCGGTTGCCAAATTGCATTTTCTCTTATAGTTTCCGAGACATGGACTATCGATAATTTACACCTTAGGCTCTGCTTCTAACTTGGGCCCAAATTGTAAAATGGTCTTATCTATTGGCGATTTCGTCCCAATTCACATTCCAAGTAATATTCGGCATGCTAATTACATTGCCGGTTGCGAAATTGTATTATCTCTTATAGTTTCCGAGACATGGACTATCGATAATTTACACCTTAGGCTCTGCTTCTAACTTGGGCCCAAATTGTAAAATGGTCTTATCTATTGGCGATTTCGTTCCAATTCACATTCCAAGTAATATTCGGCATGCTAATTACATTGCCGGTTGCCAAATTGCATTATCTCTTTTAGTTTCCGAGATATGGACTATCGATAATTTACACCTTAGGCTCTGCTTCTAACTTGGGCCCAAATTGTAAAATGGTCTTATCTATTGGCGATTTCGTTCCAATTCACATTCCAAGTAATATTCGGCATGCTAATTACATTGCCGGTTGCCAAATTGCATTATCTCTTATAGTTTCCGAGATATGGACTATCGATAATTTACACCTTAGGCTCTGCTTCTAACTTGGGCCCAAATTGTAAAATGGTCTTATCTATTGGCGATTTCGTTCCAATTCACATTCCAAGTAATATCCACCATGCTAATTACATTGCCGGTTGCCAAATTGAATTATCTCTTATAGTTTCCGAGATATGGACTATCGATAATTTACACCTTAGGCTCTGCTTCTAACTTGGGCCCAAATTGTAAAATGGTCTTACCTATTGGCGATTTCGTTCCAATTCACATTCCAAGTAATATTCGGCATGCTAATTACATTGCCGGTTACCAAATTGCATTATCTCTTATAGTTTCCGAGATATGGACTATCGATAATTTACACCTTAGGCTCTGCTTCTAACTTGGGCCCAAATTGTAAAATGGTCTTATCTATTGGCGATTTCGTTCCAATTCACATTCCGAGTAATATTCGGCATGCTAATTACATTGCCGGTATCCAAGTTGCATTATCTCTTATAGTTTCCGAGTTATGGACTATCGATAATTTACACCTTAGGCTCTGCTTCTAACTTGGGCCCAAATTGTAAAATGGTCTTATCTATTGGCGATTTCGTTCCAATTCACATTCCAAGTAATATTCGGCATGCTAATTACATTGCCGGTTGCCAAATTGCATTATCTCTTATAGTTTCCGAGATATGGACTATCGATTATTTTTAACCTTAGGCTCTGCTTCTAACTTGGACCCAAACTGTAAAATGGTCTTATCTATTGGCGATTTCGTTCCAATTCACATTCCAAGTAATATTCGGCATGCTAATTACATTGCCGGTTACCAAATTTCATTATCTCTTATAGTTTCCGAGATATGGACTATCGATAATTTACACCTTAGGCTCTGCTTCTAACTTGGGCCCAAATTGTAAAATGGTCTTATCTGTTGGCGATTTCGTTCCAATTCACATTCCAAGTAATATTCGGCATGCTAATTACATTGCCGGTTGCCAAATTGCATTATCTCTTATAGTTTCCGAGATATGGACTATCGATAATTTACACCTTAGGCTCTGCTTCTAACTTGGGCCCAAATTGTAAAATGGTCTTATCTATTGGCGATTTCGTCCCAATTCACATTCCAAGTAATATTCGGCATGCTAATTACATTGCCGGTTGCGAAATTGTATTATCTCTTATAGTTTCCGAGATATGGACTATCGATAATTTACACCTTAGGCTCTGCTTCTAACTTGGGCCCAAATTGTAAAATGGTCTTATCTATTGGCGATTTCGTTCCAATTCACATTCCTAGTAATATTCGGCATGCTAATTACATTGCCGGTTGCCAAATTGCATTATCTCTTTTAGTTTCCGAGATATGGACAGGTTCGTCCATCGATAATTTACACCTTAGGCTCTGCTTCTAACTTGGGCCCAAATTGTAAAATGGTCTTATCTATTGGCGATTTCGTTCCAATTCACATTCCAAGTAATATTCGGCATGCTAATTACATTGCCGGTTGCCAAATTGCATTATCTCTTATAGTTTCCGAGATATGGACTATCGATAATTTACACCTTAGGCTCTGCTTCTAACTTGGGCCCAAATTGTAAAATGGCCTTATCTATTGGCGATTTCGTTCCAATTCACATTCCAAGTAATATTCGGCATGCTAATTACATTGCCGGTGGCCAAATTGAATTATCTCTTATAGTTTCCGAGATATGGACTATCGATAATGTACACCTTAGGCTCTGCTTCTAACTTGGGCCCAAATTGTAAAATGGTCTTTTCTATTGGCGATTTCGTTCCAATTCACATTCCAAGTAATATTCGGCATGCTAATTACATTGCCGGTTGCCAAATTGCATTATCTCTTATAGTTTCCGAGATATGGACTATGGATAATTTACACCTTAGGCTCTGCTTCTAACTTGGGCCCAAATTGTAAAATGGTCTTATCTATTGGCGATTTCTTTCCAATTCACTTTCCAAGTAATATTCGGCATGCTAATTACATTGCCGGTTGCCAAATTGCATTATCTCTTATAGTTTCCGAGATATGGACTATCGATAATTTACACCTTAGGCTCTGCTTCTAACTTGGGCCCAAATTGTAAAATGGTCTTATCTATTGGCGATTTCGTTCCAATTCACATTCCAAGTAATATTCGGCCTGCTAATTACATTGCCGGTGGCCAAGTTGCATTATCTCTTATAGTTTCCGAGATATGGACTATCGATAATTTACACCTTAGGCTCTGCTTCTAACTTGGGCCCAAATTGTAAAATGGTCTTATCTATTGGCGATTTCGTTCCAATTCACATTCCAAGTAATATCCGGCATGCTAATTACATTGCCGGTTGCCAAATTGAATTATCTCTTATAGTTTCCGAGATATGGACTATCGATAATTTACACCTTAGGCTCTGCTTCTAACTTGGGCCCAAATTGTAAAATGGTCTTACCTATTGGCGATTTCGTTCCAATTCACATTCCAAGTAATATTCGGCATGCTAATTACATTGCCGGTTACCAAATTGCATTATCTCTTATAGTTTCCGAGATATGGACTATCGATAATTTACACCTTAGGCTCTGCTTCTAACTTGGGCCCAAATTGTAAAATGGTCTTATCTATTGGCGATTTCGTTCCAATTCACATTCCGAGTAATATTCGGCATGCTAATTACATTGCCGGTATCCAAGTTGCATTATCTCTTATAGTTTCCGAGTTATGGACTATCGATAATTTACACCTTAGGCTCTGCTTCTAACTTGGGCCCAAATTGTAAAATGGTCTTATCTATTGGCGATTTCGTTCCAATTCACATTCCAAGTAATATTCGGCATGCTAATTACATTGCCGGTTGCCAAATTGCATTATCTCTTATAGTTTCCGAGATATGGACTATCGATTATTTTTAACCTTAGGCTCTGCTTCTAACTTGGACCCAAACTGTAAAATGGTCTTATCTATTGGCGATTTCGTTCCAATTCACATTCCAAGTAATATTCGGCATGCTAATTACATTGCCGGTTACCAAATTTCATTATCTCTTATAGTTTCCGAGATATGGACTATCGATAATTTACACCTTAGGCTCTGCTTCTAACTTGGGCCCAAATTGTAAAATGGTCTTATCTGTTGGCGATTTCGTTCCAATTCACATTCCAAGTAATATTCGGCATGCTAATTACATTGCCGGTTGCCAAATTGCATTATCTCTTATAGTTTCCGAGATATGGACTATCGATAATTTACACCTTAGGCTCTGCTTCTAACTTGGGCCCAAATTGTAAAATGGTCTTATCTATTGGCGATTTCGTCCCAATTCACATTCCAAGTAATATTCGGCATGCTAATTACATTGCCGGTTGCGAAATTGTATTATCTCTTATAGTTTCCGAGATATGGACTATCGATAATTTACACCTTAGGCTCTGCTTCTAACTTGGGCCCAAATTGTAAAATGGTCTTATCTATTGGCGATTTCGTTCCAATTCACATTCCTAGTAATATTCGGCATGCTAATTACATTGCCGGTTGCCAAATTGCATTATCTCTTTTAGTTTCCGAGATATGGACAATCGATAATTTACACCTTAGGCTCTGCTTCTAACTTGGGCCCAAATTGTAAAATGGTCTTATCTATTGGCGATTTCGTTCCAATTCACATTCCAAGTAATATTCGGCATGCTAATTACATTGCCGGTTGCCAAATTGCATTATCTCTTATAGTTTCCGAGATATGGACTATCGATAATTTACACCTTAGGCTCTGCTTCTAACTTGGGCCCAAATTGTAAAATGGCCTTATCTATTGGCGATTTCGTTCCAATTCACATTCCAAGTAATATTCGGCATGCTAATTACATTGCCGGTGGCCAAATTGAATTATCTCTTATAGTTTCCGAGATATGGACTATCGATAATTTACATTTTAGGCTCTGCTTCTAACTTGGGCCCAAATTGTAAAATGGTCTTATCTATTGGCGATTTCGTTCCAATTCACATTCCAAGTAATATTCGGCATGCTAATTACATTGCCGGTTGCCAAATTGCATTATCTCTTATAGTTTCCGAGATATGGACTATCGATAATGTACACCTTAGGCTCTGCTTCTAACTTGGGCCCAAATTGTAAAATGGTCTTATCTATTGCCGATTTCGTTCCAATTCACATTCCAAGTAATATTCGGCATGCTAATTACATTGCCGGTTGCCAAATTGCATTATCTCTTATAGTTTCCGAGATATGGACTATCGATAATTTACACCTTAGGCTCTGCTTCTAACTTGGGCCCAAATTGTAAAATGGTCTTATCTATTGGCGATTTCATTCCAATTCACATTCCAAGTAATATTCGGCATGCTAATTACATTGCCGGTTGCCAAATTGCATTATCTCTTATAGTTTCCGAGATATGGACTAACGATAATTTACACCTTAGGCTCTGCTTCTAACTTGGGCCCAAATTGTAAAATGGTCTTATCTATTGGCGATTTCGTTCCAATTCACATTCCAAGTAATATTCGGCATGCTAATTACATTGCCCGTTGCCAAATTGCATTATCTCTTATAGTTTCCGAGATATGGACTATCGATAATTTACACCTTAGGCTCTGCTTCTAACTTGGGCCCAAATTGTAAAATCGTCTTATCTATTGGCGATTTCGTTCCAATTCACATTCCAAGTAATATTCGGCATGCTAATTACATTGCCGGTTGCCAAATTGCATTATCTCTTATAGTTGCCGAGATATGGACTATCGATAATTTACACCTTAGGCTCTGCTTCTAACTTGGGCCCAAATTGTAAAATGGTCTTTTCTATTGGCGATTTCGTTCCAATTCACATTCCAAGTAATATTCGGCATGCTAATTACATTGCCGGTTGCCAAATTGCATTATCTCTTATAGTTTCCGAGATATGGACTATGGATAATTTACACCTTAGGCTCTGCTTCTAACTTGGGCCCAAATTGTAAAATGGTCTTATCTATTGGCGATTTCTTTCCAATTCACTTTCCAAGTAATATTCGGCATGCTAATTACATTGCCGGTTGCCAAATTGCATTATCTCTTATAGTTTCCGAGATATGGACTATCGATAATTTACACCTTAGGCTCTGCTTCTAACTTGGGCCCAAATTGTAAAATGGTCTTATCTATTGGCGATTTCGTTCCAATTCACATTCCAAGTAATATTCGGCCTGCTAATTACATTGCCGGTGGCCAAGTTGCATTATCTCTTATAGTTTCCGAGATATGGACTATCGATAATTTACACCTTAGGCTCTGCTTCTAACTTGGGCCCAAATTGTAAAATGGTCTTATCTATTGGCGATTTCGTTCCAATTCACATTCCAAGTAATATTCGGCATGCTAATTACATTGCTGGTTGCCAAATTGCATTATCTCTTATAGTTTCCGAGATATGGACTAACGATAATTTACACCTTAGGCTCTGCTTCTAACTTGGGCCCATATTGTAAAATGGTCTTATCTATTGGCGATTTCGTTCCAATTCACATTCCAAGTAATATTCGGCATGCTAATTACATTGCCCGTTGCCAAATTGCATTATCTCTTATAGTTTCCGAGATATGGACTATCGATAATTTACACCTTAGGCTCTGCTTCTAACTTGGGCCCAAATTGTAAAATCGTCTTATCTATTGGCGATTTCGTTCCAATTCACATTCCAAGTAATATTCGGCATGCTAATTACATTGCCGGTTGCCAAATTGCATTATCTCTTATAGTTTCCGAGATATGGACTATCGATAATTTACACCTTAGGCTCTGCTTCTAACTTGGGCCCAAATTGTAAAATGGTCTTATCTATTGGCGATTTCGTTCCAATTCACATTCCAAGTAATATCCGGCATGCTAATTACATTGCCGGTTGCCAAATTGAATTATCTCTTATAGTTTCCGAGATATGGACTATCGATAATTTACACCTTAGGCTCTGCTTCTAACTTGGGCCCAAATTGTAAAATGGTCTTACCTATTGGCGATTTCGTTCCAAATCACATTCCAAGTAATATTCGGCATGCAAATTACATTGCCGGTTGCCAAATTGAATTATCTCTTATAGTTTCCGAGATATGGACTATAGATAATTTACACCTTAGGCTCTGCTTCTAACTTGGGCCCAAATTGTAAAATGGTCTTATTTATTGGCGATTTCTTTCCAATTCACTTTCCAAGTAATATTCGGCATGCTAATTACATTGCCGGTTGTCAAATTGCATTATCTCTTATAGTTTCCGAGATATGGACTATCGATAATTTACACCTTAGGCTCTGCTTCTAACTTGGGCCCAAATTGTAAAATGGTCTTATCTATTGGCGATTTCGTTCCAATTCACATTCCAAGTAATATTCGGCATGCTAATTACATTGCCGGTATCCAAGTTGCATTATCTCTTATAGTTTCCGAGATATGGACTATCGATAATTTACACCTTAGGCTCTGCTTCTAACTTGGGTCCAAATTGTAAAATGGTCTTATCTATTGGCGATTTCGTTCCAATTCACATTCCAAGTAATATTCGGCATGCTAATTACATTGCCGGTTGCCAAATTGCATTATCTCTTATAGTTTCCGAGATATGGACTATCGATTATTTTTAACCTTAGGCTCTGCTTCTAACTTGGACCCAAACTGTAAAATGGTCTTATCTATTGGCGATTTCGTTCCAATTCACATTCCAAGTAATATTCGGCATGCTAATTACATTGCCGGTTACCAAATTGCATTATCTCTTATAGTTTCCGAGATATGGACTATCGATAATTTACACCTTAGGCTCTGCTTCTAACTTGGGCCCAAATTGTAAAATGGTCTTATCTATTGGCGATTTCGTTCCAATTCACATTCCAAGTAATATTCGGCATGCTAATTACATTGCCGGTTGCCAAATTGCATTATCTCTTATAGTTTCCGAGACATGGACTATCGATAATTTACACCTTAGGCTCTGCTTCTAACTTGGGCCCAAATTGTAAAATGGTCTTAACTATTGGCGATTTCGTCCCAATTCACATTCCAAGTAATATTCGGCATGCTAATTACATTGCCGGTTGCGAAATTGTATTATCTCTTATAGTTTCCGAGACATGGACTATCGATAATTTACACCTTAATCTCTGCTTCTAACTTGGGCCCAAATTGTAAAATGGTCTTATCTATTGGCGATTTCGTTCCAATTCACATTCCAAGTAATATTCGGCATGCTAATTACATTGCCGGTTGCCAAATTGCATTATGTCTTTTAGTTTCCGAGATATGGACTATCGATAATTTACACCTTAGGCTCTGCTTCTAACATGGGCCCAAATTGTAAAATGGTCTTATCTATTGGCGATTTCGTTCCAATTCACATTCCAAGTAATATTCGGCATGCTAATTACATTGCCGGTTGCCAAATTGCATTATCTCTTATAGTTTCCGAGATATGGACTATCGATAATTTACACCTTAGGCTCTGCTTCTAACTTGGGCCCAAATTGTAAAATGGTCTTATCTATTGGCGATTTCGTTCCAATTCACATTCCAAGTAATATCCGGCATGCTAATTACATTGCCGGTTGCCAAATTGAATTATCTCTTATAGTTTCCGAGATATGGACTATCGATAATTTACACCTTAGGCTCTGCTTCTAACTTGGGCCCAAATTGTAAAATGGTCTTACCTATTGGCGATTTCGTTCCAATTCACATTCCAAGTAATATTCGGCATGCTAATTACATTGCCGGTTGCCAAATTGCATTATCTCTTATAGTTTCCGAGATATGGACTATCGATAATTTACACCTTAGGCTCTGCTTCTAACTTGGGCCCAAATTGTAAAATGGTCTTATCTATTGGCGATTTCGTTCCAATTCACATTCCAAGTAATATTCGGCATGCTAATTACATTGCCGGTATCCAAGTTGCATTATCTCTTATAGTTTCCGAGATATGGACTATCGATAATTTACACCTTAGGCTCTGCTTCTAACTTGGGCCCAAATTGTAAAATGGTCTTATCTATTGGCGATTTCGTTCCAATTCACATTCCAAGTAATATTCGGCATGCTAATTACATTGCCGGTTGCCAAATTGCATTATCTCTTATAGTTTCCGAGATATGGACTATCGATTATTTTTAACCTTAGGCTCTGCTTATAACTTGGACCCAAACTCTAAAATGGTCTTATCTATTGGCGATTTCGTTCCAATTCACATTCCAAGTAATATTCGGCATGATAATTACATTGCCGGTTACCAAATTGCATTATCTCTTATAGTTTCCGAGATATGGACTATCGATAATTTACACCTTAGGCTCTGCTTCTAACTTGGGCCCAAATTGTAAAATGGTCTTATCTATTGGCGATTTCGTTCCAATTCACATTCCAAGTAATATTCGGCATGCTAATTACATTGCCGGTTGCCAAATTGCATTATCTCTTATAGTTTCCGAGATATGGACTATCGATAATTTACACCTTAGGCTCTGCTTCTAACTTGGGCCCAAATTGTAAAATGGTCTTATCTATTGGCGATTTCGTCCCAATTCACATTCCAAGTAATATTCGGCATGCTAATTACATTGCCGGTTGCGAAATTGTATTATCTCTTATAGTTTCCGAGATATGGACTATCGATAATTTACACCTTAGGCTCTGCTTCTAACTTGGGCCCAAATTGTAAAATGGTCTTATCTATTGGCGATTTCGTTCCAATTCACATTCCAAGTAATATTCGGCATGCTAATTACATTGCCGGTTGCCAAATTGCATTATCTCTTTTAGTTTCCGAGATATGGACTATCGATAATTTACACCTTAGGCTCTGCTTCTAACTTGGGCCCAAATTGTAAAATGGTCTTATCTATTGGCGATTTCGTTCCAATTCACATTCCAAGTAATATTCGGCATGCTAATTACATTGCCGGTTGCCAAATTGCATTATCTCTTATAGTTTCCGAGATATGGACTATCGATAATTTACACCTTAGGCTCTGCTTCTAACTTGGGCCCAAATTGTAAAATGGCCTTATCTATTGGCGATTTCGTTCCAATTCACATTCCAAGTAATATTCGGCATGCTAATTACATTGCCGGTGGCCAAATTGAATTATCTCTTATAGTTTCCGAGATATGGACTATCGATAATTTACATCTTAGGCTCTGCTTCTAACTTGGGCCCAAATTGTAAAATGGTCTTATCTATTGGCGATTTCGTTCCAATTCACATTCCAAGTAATATTCGGCATGCTAATTACATTGCCGGTTGCCAAATTGCATTATCTCTTATAGTTTCCGAGATATGGACTATCGATAATTTACACCTTAGGCTCTGCTTCTAACTTGGGCCCAAATTGTAAAATGGTCTTATCTATTGCCGATTTCGTTCCAATTCACATTCCAAGTAATATTCGGCATGCTAATTACATTGCCGGTTGCCAAATTGCATTATCTCTTATAGTTTCCGAGATATGGACTATCGATAATTTACACCTTAGGCTCTGCTTCTAACTTGGGCCCAAATTGTAAAATGGTCTTATCTATTGGCGATTTCATTCCAATTCACATTCCAAGTAATATTCGGCATGCTAATTACATTGCCGCTTGCCAAATTGCATTATCTCTTATAGTTTCCGAGATATGGACTATCGATAATTTACACCTTAGGCTCTGCTTCTAACTTGGGCCCAAATTGTAAAATGGTCTTATCTATTGGCGATTTCATTCCAATTCACATTCCAAGTAATATTCGGCATGCTAATTACATTTCCGGTTGCCAAATTGCATTATCTCTTATAGTTTCCGAGATATGGACTATCGATAATTTACACCTTAGGCTCTGCTTCTAACTTGGGCCCAAATTGTAAAATGGTCTTATCTATTGGCGATTTCGTTCCAATTCACTTTCCAAGTAATATTCGGCATGCTAATTACATTGCCGGTTGCCAAATTGCATTATCTCTTATAGTCTCCGAGATATGGACTATAGATAATTTACACCTTAGGCTCTGCTTCTAACTTGGGCCCAAATTGTAAAATGGTCTTATCTATTGGCGATTTCTTTCCAATTCACTTTCCAAGTAATATTCGGCATGCTAATTACATTGCCGGTTGCCAAATTGCATTATCTCTTATAGTTTCCGAGATATGGACTATCGATAATTTACACCTTAGGCTCTGCTTCTAACTTGGGCCCAAATTGTAAAATGGTCTTATCTATTGGCGATTTCGTTCCAATTCACATTCCAAGTAATATTCGGCATGCTAATTACATTGCCGGTTGCCAAATTGCATTATCTCTTATAGTTTCCGAGATATGGACTATCGATAATTTACACCTTAGGCTCTGCTTCTAACTTGGGCCCAAATTGTAAAATGGCCTTATCTATTGGCGATTTCGTTCCAATTCACATTCCAAGTAATATTCGGCATGCTAATTACATTGCCGGTGGCCAAATTGAATTATCTCTTATAGTTTCCGAGATATGGACTATCGATAATTTACAATTTAGGCTCTGCTTCTAACTTGGGCCCAAATTGTAAAATGGTCTTATCTATTGGCGATTTCGTTCCAATTCACATTCCAAGTAATATTCGGCATGTTAATTACATTGCCGGTTGCCAAATTGCATTATCTCTTATAGTTTCCGAGATATGGACTATCGATAATTTACACCTTAGGCTCTGCTTCTAACTTGGGCCCAAATTGTAAAATGGTCTTATCTATTGGCGATTTCATTCCAATTCACATTCCAAGTAATATTCGGCATGCTAATTACATTGCCGGTTGCCAAATTGCATTATCTCTTATAGTTTCCGAGATATGGACTAACGATAATTTACACCTTAGGCTCTGCTTCTAACTTGGGCCCAAATTGTAAAATGGTCTTATCTATTGGCGATTTCGTTCCAATTCACATTCCAAGTAATATTCGGCATGCTAATTACATTGCCCGTTGCCAAATTGCATTATCTCTTATAGTTTCCGAGATATGGACTATCGATAATTTACACCTTAGGCTCTGCTTCTAACTTGGGCCCAAATTGTAAAATCGTCTTATCTATTGGCGATTTCGTTCCAATTCACATTCCAAGTAATATTCGGCATGCTAATTACATTGCCGGTTGCCAAATTGCATTATCTCTTATAGTTGCCGAGATATGGACTATCGATAATTTACACCTTAGGCTCTGCTTCTAACTTGGGCCCAAATTGTAAAATGGTCTTTTCTATTGGCGATTTCGTTCCAATTCACATTCCAGGTAATATTCGGCATGCTAATTACATTGCCGGTTGCCAAATTGCATTATCTCTTATAGTTTCCGAGATATGGACTATGGATAATTTACACCTTAGGCTCTGCTTCTAACTTGGGCCCAAATTGTAAAATGGTCTTATCTATTGGCGATTTCTTTCCAATTCACTTTCCAAGTAATATTCGGCATGCTAATTACATTGCCGGTTGCCAAATTGCATTATCTCTTATAGTTTCCGAGATATGGACTATCGATAATTTACACCTTAGGCTCTGCTTCTAACTTGGGCCCAAATTGTAAAATGGTCTTATCTATTGGCGATTTCGTTCCAATTCACATTCCAAGTAATATTCGGCATGCTAATTACATTGCCGGTGGCCAAGTTGCATTATCTCTTATAGTTTCCGAGATATGGACTATCGATAATTTACACCTTAGGCTCTGCTTCTAACTTGGGCCCAAATTGTAAAATGGTCTTATCTATTGGCGATTTCGTTCCAATTCACATTCCAAGTAATATTCGGCATGCTAATTACATTGCTGGTTGCCAAATTGCATTATCTCTTATAGTTTCCGAGATATGGACTAACGATAATTTACACCTTAGGCTCTGCTTCTAACTTGGGCCCAAATTGTAAAATGGTCTTATCTATTGGCGATTTCGTTCCAATTCACATTCCAAGTAATATTCGGCATGCTAATTACATTGCCCGTTGCCAAATTGCATTATCTCTTATAGTTTCCGAGATATGGACTATCGATAATTTACACCTTAGGCTCTGCTTCTAACTTGGGCCCAAATTGTAAAATCGTCTTATCTATTGGCGATTTCGTTCCAATTCACATTCCAAGTAATATTCGGCATGCTAATTACATTGCCGGTTGCCAAATTGCATTATCTCTTATAGTTTCCGAGATATGGACTATCGATAATTTACACCTTAGGCTCTGCTTCTAACTTGGGCCCAAATTGTAAAATGGTCTTATCTATTGGCGATTTCGTTCCAATTCACATTCCAAGTAATATCCGGCATGCTAATTACATTGCCGGTTGCCAAATTGAATTATCTCTTATAGTTTCCGAGATATGGACTATCGATAATTTACACCTTAGGCTCTGCTTCTAACTTGGGCCCAAATTGTAAAATGGTCTTACCTATTGGCGATTTCGTTCCAAATCACATTCCAAGTAATATTCGGCATGCTAATTACATTGCCGGTTGCCAAATTGAATTATCTCTTATAGTTTCCGAGATATGGACTATAGATAATTTACACCTTAGGCTCTGCTTCTAACTTGGGCCCAAATTGTAAAATGGTCTTATTTATTGGCGATTTCTTTCCAATTCACTTTCCAAGTAATATTCGGCATGCTAATTACATTGCCGGTTGTCAAATTGCATTATCTCTTATAGCTTCCGAGATATGGACTATCGATAATTTACACCTTAGGCTCTGCTTCTAACTTGGGCCCAAATTGTAAAATGGTCTTATCTATTGGCGATTTCGTTCCAATTCACATTCCAAGTAATATTCGGCATGCTAATTACATTGCCGGTATCCAAGTTGCATTATCTCTTATAGTTTCCGAGATATGGACTATCGATAATTTACACCTTAGGCTCTGCTTCTAACTTGGGTCCAAATTGTAAAATGGTCTTATCTATTGGCGATTTCGTTCCAATTCACATTCCAAGTAATATTCGGCATGCTAATTACATTGCCGGTTGCCAAATTGCATTATCTCTTATAGTTTCCGAGATATGGACTATCGATTATTTTTAACCTTAGGCTCTGCTTCTAACTTGGACCCAAACTGTAAAATGGTCTTATCTATTGGCGATTTCGTTCCAATTCACATTCCAAGTAATATTCGGCATGCTAATTACATTGCCGGTTACCAAATTGCATTATCTCTTATAGTTTCCGAGATATGGACTATCGATAATTTACACCTTAGGCTCTGCTTCTAACTTGGGCCCAAATTGTAAAATGGTCTTATCTATTGGCGATTTCGTTCCAATTCACATTCCAAGTAATATTCGGCATGCTAATTACATTGCCGGTTGCCAAATTGCATTATCTCTTATAGTTTCCGAGACATGGACTATCGATAATTTACACCTTAGGCTCTGCTTCTAACTTGGGCCCAAATTGTAAAATGGTCTTATCTATTGGCGATTTCGTCCCAATTCACATTCCAAGTAATATTCGGCATGCTAATTACATTGCCGGTTGCGAAATTGTATTATCTCTTATAGTTTCCGAGACATGGACTATCGATAATTTACACCTTAATCTCGCTTCTAACTTGGGCCCAAATTGTAAAATGGTCTTATCTATTGGCGATTTCGTTCCAATTCACATTCCAAGTAATATTCGGCATGCTAATTACATTGCCGGTTGCCAAATTGCATTATGTCTTTTAGTTTCCGAGATATGGACTATCGATAATTTACACCTTAGGCTCTGCTTCTAACATGGGCCCAAATTGTAAAATGGTCTTATCTATTGGCGATTTCGTTCCAATTCACATTCCAAGTAATATTCGGCATGCTAATTACATTGCCGGTTGCCAAATTGCATTATCTCTTATAGTTTCCGAGATATGGACTATCGATAATTTACACCTTAGGCTCTGCTTCTAACTTGGGCCCAAATTGTAAAATGGTCTTATCTATTGGCGATTTCGTTCCAATTCACATTCCAAGTAATATCCGGCATGCTAATTACATTGCCGGTTGCCAAATTGAATTATCTCTTATAGTTTCCGAGATATGGACTATCGATAAATTACACCTTAGGCTCTGCTTCTAACTTGGGCCCAAATTGTAAAATGGTCTTACCTATTGGCGATTTCGTTCCAATTCACATTCCAAGTAATATTCGGCATGCTAATTACATTGCCGGTTGCCAAATTGCATTATCTCTTATAGTTTCCGAGATATGGACTATCGATAATTTACACCTTAGGCTCTGCTTCTAACTTGGGCCCAAATTGTAAAATGGTCTTATCTATTGGCGATTTCGTTCCAATTCACATTCCAAGTAATATTCGGCATGCTAATTACATTGCCGGTATCCAAGTTGCATTATCTCTTATAGTTTCCGAGATATGGACTATCGATAATTTACACCTTAGGCTCTGCTTCTAACTTGGGCCCAAATTGTAAAATGGTCTTATCTATTGGCGATTTCGTTCCAATTCACATTCCAAGTAATATTCGGCATGCTAATTACATTGCCGGTTGCCAAATTGCATTATCTCTTATAGTTTCCGAGATATGGACTATCGATAATTTACACCTTAGGCTCTGCTTCTAACTTGGGCCCAAATTGTAAAATGGTCTTATCTATTGGCGATTTCGTTCCAATTCACATTCCAAGTAATATCCGGCATGCTAATTACATTGCCGGTTGCCAAATTGAATTATCTCTTATAGTTTCCGAGATATGGACTATCGATAAATTACACCTTAGGCTCTGCTTCTAACTTGGGCCCAAATTGTAAAATGGTCTTACCTATTGGCGATTTCGTTCCAATTCACATTCCAAGTAATATTCGGCATGCTAATTACATTGCCGGTTGCCAAATTGCATTATCTCTTATAGTTTCCGAGATATGGACTATCGATAATTTACACCTTAGGCTCTGCTTCTAACTTGGGCCCAAATTGTAAAATGGTCTTATCTATTGGCGATTTCGTTCCAATTCACATTCCAAGTAATATTCGGCATGCTAATTACATTGCCGGTTGCCAAATTGCATTATCTCTTATAGTTTCCGAGATATGGACTATCGATAATTTACACCTTAGGCTCTGCTTCTAACTTGGGCCCAAATTGTAAAATGGTCTTATCTATTGGCGATTTCGTTCCAATTCACATTCCAAGTAATATTCGGCATGCTAATTACATTGCCGGTTGCCAAATTGCATTATCTCTTATAGTTTCCGAGATATGGACTATCGATAATTTACACCTTAGGCTCTGCTTCTAACTTGGGCCCAAATTGTAAAATGGTCTTATCTATTGGCGATTTCGTTCCAATTCACATTCCAAGTAATATTCGGCATGCTAATTACATTGCCGGTTGCCAAATTGCATTATCTCTTATAGTTTCCGAGATATGGACTATCGATAATTTACACCTTAGGCTCTGCTTCTAACTTGGGCCCAAATTGTAAAATGGTCTTATCTATTGGCGATTTCGTTCCAATTCACATTCCAAGTAATATTCGGCATGCTAATTACATTGCCGGTTGCCAAATTGCATTATCTCTTATAGTTTCCGAGATATGGACTATCGATAATTTACACCTTAGGCTCTGCTTCTAACTTGGGCCCAAATTGTAAAATGGTCTTATCTATTGGCGATTTCGTTCCAATTCACATTCCAAGTAATATTCGGCATGCTAATTACATTGCCGGTTGCCAAATTGCATTATCTCTTATAGTTTCCGAGATATGGACTATCGATAATTTACACCTTAGGCTCTGCTTCTAACTTGGGCCCAAATTGTAAAATGGTCTTATCTATTGGCGATTTCGTTCCAATTCACATTCCAAGTAATATTCGGCATGCTAATTACATTGCCGGTTGCCAAATTGCATTATCTCTTATAGTTTCCGAGATATGGACTATCGATAATTTACACCTTAGGCTCTGCTTCTAACTTGGGCCCAAATTGTAAAATGGTCTTATCTATTGGCGATTTCGTTCCAATTCACATTCCAAGTAATATTCGGCATGCTAATTACATTGCCGGTTGCCAAATTGCATTATCTCTTATAGTTTCCGAGATATGGACTATCGATAATTTACACCTTAGGCTCTGCTTCTAACTTGGGCCCAAATTGTAAAATGGTCTTATCTATTGGCGATTTCGTTCCAATTCACATTCCAAGTAATATTCGGCATGCTAATTACATTGCCGGTTGCCAAATTGCATTATCTCTTATAGTTTCCGAGATATGGACTATCGATAATTTACACCTTAGGCTCTGCTTCTAACTTGGGCCCAAATTGTAAAATGGTCTTATCTATTGGCGATTTCGTTCCAATTCACATTCCAAGTAATATTCGGCATGCTAATTACATTGCCGGTTGCCAAATTGCATTATCTCTTATAGTTTCCGAGATATGGACTATCGATAATTTACACCTTAGGCTCTGCTTCTAACTTGGGCCCAAATTGTAAAATGGTCTTATCTATTGGCGATTTCGTTCCAATTCACATTCCAAGTAATATTCGGCATGCTAATTACATTGCCGGTTGCCAAATTGCATTATCTCTTATAGTTTCCGAGATATGGACTATCGATAATTTACACCTTAGGCTCTGCTTCTAACTTGGGCCCAAATTGTAAAATGGTCTTATCTATTGGCGATTTCGTTCCAATTCACATTCCAAGTAATATTCGGCATGCTAATTACATTGCCGGTTGCCAAATTGCATTATCTCTTATAGTTTCCGAGATATGGACTATCGATAATTTACACCTTAGGCTCTGCTTCTAACTTGGGCCCAAATTGTAAAATGGTCTTATCTATTGGCGATTTCGTTCCAATTCACATTCCAAGTAATATTCGGCATGCTAATTACATTGCCGGTTGCCAAATTGAATTATCTCTTATAGTTTCCGAGATATGGACTATCGATAATTTACACCTTAGGCTCTGCTTCTAACTTGGGCCCAAATTGTAAAATGGTCTTATCTATTGGCGATTTCGTTCCAATTCACATTCCAAGTAATATTCGGCATGCTAATTACATTGCCGGTTACCAAATTGCATTATCTCTTATAGTTTCCGAGATATGGACTATCGATAATTTACACCTTAGGCTCTGCTTCTAACTTGGGCCCAAATTGTAAAATGGTCTTATCTATTGGCGATTTCGTTCCAATTCACATTCCAAGTAATATTCGGCATGCTAATTACATTGCCGGTTGCCAAATTGCATTATCTCTTATAGTTTCCGAGATATGGACTATCGATAATTTACACCTTAGGCTCTGCTTCTAACTTGGGCCCAAATTGTAAAATGGTCTTATCTATTGGCGATTTCGTTCCAATTCACATTCCAAGTAATATTCGGCATGCTAATTACATTGCCGGTTGCCAAATTGCATTATCTCTTATAGTTTCCGAGATATGGACTATCGATAATTTACACCTTAGGCTCTGCTTCTAACTTGGGCCCAAATTGTAAAATGGTCTTATCTATTGGCGATTTCGTTCCAATTCACATTCCAAGTAATATTCGGCATGCTAATTACATTGCCGGTTGCCAAATTGCATTATCTCTTATAGTTTCCGAGATATGGACTATCGATAATTTTCACCTTAGGCTCTGCTTCTAACTTGGGCCCAAATTGTAAAATGGTCTTATCTATTGGCGATTTCGTTCCAATTCACATTCCAAGTAATATTCGGCATGCTAATTACATTGCCGGTTGCCAAATTTCATTATCTCTTATAGTTTCCGAGATATGGACTATCGATAATTTACACCTTAGGCTCTGCTTCTAACTTGGGCCCAAATTGTAAAATGGTCTTATCTATTGGCGATTTCGTTCCAATTCACATTCCAAGTAATATTCGGCATGCTAATTACATTGCCGGTTGCCAAATTGCATTATCTCTTATAGTTTCCGAGATATGGACTATCGATAATTTACACCTTAGGCTCTGCTTCTAACTTGGGCCCAAATTGTAAAATGGTCTTATCTATTGGCGATTTCGTTCCAATTCACATTCCAAGTAATATTCGGCATGCTAATTACATTGCCGGTTGCGAAATTGTATTATCTCTTATAGTTTCCGAGATATGGACTATCGATAATTTACACCTTAGGCTCTGCTTCTAACTTGGGCCCAAATTGTAAAATGGTCTTATCTATTGGCGATTTCGTTCCAATTCACATTCCTAGTAATATTCGGCATGCTAATTACATTGCCGGTTGCCAAATTGCATTATCTCTTTTAGTTTCCGAGATATGGACTATCGATAATTTACACCTTAGGCTCTGCTTCTAACTTGGGCCCAAATTGTAAAATGGTCTTATCTATTGGCGATTTCGTTCCAATTCACATTCCAAGTAATATTCGGCATGCTAATTACATTGCCGGTTGCCAAATTGCATTATCTCTTATAGTTTCCGAGATATGGACTATCGATAATTTACACCTTAGGCTCTGCTTCTAACTTGGGCCCAAATTGTAAAATGGCCTTATCTATTGGCGATTTCGTTCCAATTCACATTCCAAGTAATATTCGGCATGCTAATTACATTGCCGGTGGCCAAATTGAATTATCTCTTATAGTTTCCGAGATATGGACTATCGATAATTTACATTTTAGGCTCTGCTTCTAACTTGGGCCCAAATTGTAAAATGGTCTTATCTATTGGCGATTTCGTTCCAATTCACATTCCAAGTAATATTCGGCATGCTAATTACATTGCCGGTTGCCAAATTGCATTATCTCTTATAGTTTCCGAGATATGGACTATCGATAATGTACACCTTAGGCTCTGCTTCTAACTTGGGCCCAAATTGTAAAATGGTCTTATCTATTGCCGATTTCGTTCCAATTCACATTCCAAGTAATATTCGGCATGCTAATTACATTGCCGGTTGCCAAATTGCATTATCTCTTATAGTTTCCGAGATATGGACTATCGATAATTTACACCTTAGGCTCTGCTTCTAACTTGGGCCCAAATTGTAAAATGGTCTTATCTATTGGCGATTTCATTCCAATTCACATTCCAAGTAATATTCGGCATGCTAATTACATTGCCGGTTGCCAAATTGCATTATCTCTTATAGTTTCCGAGATATGGACTAACGATAATTTACACCTTAGGCTCTGCTTCTAACTTGGGCCCAAATTGTAAAATGGTCTTATCTATTGGCGATTTCGTTCCAATTCACATTCCAAGTAATATTCGGCATGCTAATTACATTGCCCGTTGCCAAATTGCATTATCTCTTATAGTTTCCGAGATATGGACTATCGATAATTTACACCTTAGGCTCTGCTTCTAACTTGGGCCCAAATTGTAAAATCGTCTTATCTATTGGCGATTTCGTTCCAATTCACATTCCAAGTAATATTCGGCATGCTAATTACATTGCCGGTTGCCAAATTGCATTATCTCTTATAGTTGCCGAGATATGGACTATCGATAATTTACACCTTAGGCTCTGCTTCTAACTTGGGCCCAAATTGTAAAATGGTCTTTTCTATTGGCGATTTCGTTCCAATTCACATTCCAAGTAATATTCGGCATGCTAATTACATTGCCGGTTGCCAAATTGCATTATCTCTTATAGTTTCCGAGATATGGACTATGGATAATTTACACCTTAGGCTCTGCTTCTAACTTGGGCCCAAATTGTAAAATGGTCTTATCTATTGGCGATTTCTTTCCAATTCACTTTCCAAGTAATATTCGGCATGCTAATTACATTGCCGGTTGCCAAATTGCATTATCTCTTATAGTTTCCGAGATATGGACTATCGATAATTTACACCTTAGGCTCTGCTTCTAACTTGGGCCCAAATTGTAAAATGGTCTTATCTATTGGCGATTTCGTTCCAATTCACATTCCAAGTAATATTCGGCATGCTAATTACATTGCCGGTGGCCAAGTTGCATTATCTCTTATAGTTTCCGAGATATGGACTATCGATAATTTACACCTTAGGCTCTGCTTCTAACTTGGGCCCAAATTGTAAAATGGTCCTTATCTATTGGCGATTTCGTTCCAATTCACATTCCAAGTAATATTCGGCATGCTAATTACATTGCTGGTTGCCAAATTGCATTATCTCTTATAGTTTCCGAGATATGGACTAACGATAATTTACACCTTAGGCTCTGCTTCTAACTTGGGCCCAAATTGTAAAATGGTCTTATCTATTGGCGATTTCGTTCCAATTCACATTCCAAGTAATATTCGGCATGCTAATTACATTGCCCGTTGCCAAATTGCATTATCTCTTATAGTTTCCGAGATATGGACTATCGATAATTTACACCTTAGGCTCTGCTTCTAACTTGGGCCCAAATTGTAAAATCGTCTTATCTATTGGCGATTTCGTTCCAATTCACATTCCAAGTAATATTCGGCATGCTAATTACATTGCCGGTTGCCAAATTGCATTATCTCTTATAGTTCCCGAGATATGGACTATCGATAATTTACACCTTAGGCTCTGCTTCTAACTTGGGCCCAAATTGTAAAATGGTCTTATCTATTGGCGATTTCGTTCCAATTCACATTCCAAGTAATATCCGGCATGCTAATTACATTGCCGGTTGCCAAATTGAATTATCTCTTATAGTTTCCGAGATATGGACTATCGATAATTTACACCTTAGGCTCTGCTTCTAACTTGGGCCCAAATTGTAAAATGGTCTTACCTATTGGCGATTTCGTTCCAAATCACATTCCAAGTAATATTCGGCATGCTAATTACATTGCCGGTTGCCAAATTGAATTATCTCTTATAGTTTCCGAGATATGGACTATAGATAATTTACACCTTAGGCTCTGCTTCTAACTTGGGCCCAAATTGTAAAATGGTCTTATTTATTGGCGATTTCTTTCCAATTCACTTTCCAAGTAATATTCGGCATGCTAATTACATTGCCGGTTGTCAAATTGCATTATCTCTTATAGTTTCCGAGATATGGACTATCGATAATTTACACCTTAGGCTCTGCTTCTAACTTGGGCCCAAATTGTAAAATGGTCTTATCTATTGGCGATTTCGTTCCAATTCACATTCCAAGTAATATTCGGCATGCTAATTACATTGCCGGTATCCAAGTTGCATTATCTCTTATAGTTTCCGAGATATGGACTATCGATAATTTACACCTTAGGCTCTGCTTCTAACTTGGGTCCAAATTGTAAAATGGTCTTATCTATTGGCGATTTCGTTCCAATTCACATTCCAAGTAATATTCGGCATGCTAATTACATTGCCGGTTGCCAAATTGCATTATCTCTTATAGTTTCCGAGATATGGACTATCGATTATTTTTAACCTTAGGCTCTGCTTCTAACTTGGACCCAAACTGTAAAATGGTCTTATCTATTGGCGATTTCGTTCCAATTCACATTCCAAGTAATATTCGGCATGCTAATTACATTGCCGGTTACCAAATTGCATTATCTCTTATAGTTTCCGAGATATGGACTATCGATAATTTACACCTTAGGCTCTGCTTCTAACTTGGGCCCAAATTGTAAAATGGTCTTATCTATTGGCGATTTCGTTCCAATTCACATTCCAAGTAATATTCGGCATGCTAATTACATTGCCGGTTGCCAAATTGCATTATCTCTTATAGTTTCCGAGACATGGACTATCGATAATTTACACCTTAGGCTCTGCTTCTAACTTGGGCCCAAATTGTAAAATGGTCTTAACTATTGGCGATTTCGTCCCAATTCACATTCCAAGTAATATTCGGCATGCTAATTACATTACCGGTTGCGAAATTGTATTATCTCTTATAGTTTCCGAGACATGGACTATCGATAATTTACACCTTAATCTCTGCTTCTAACTTGGGCCCAAATTGTAAAATGGTCTTATCTATTGGCGATTTCGTTCCAATTCACATTCCAAGTAATATTCGGCATGCTAATTACATTGCCGGTTGCCAAATTGCATTATGTCTTTTAGTTTCCGAGATATGGACTATCGATAATTTACACCTTAGGCTCTGCTTCTAACTTGGGCCCAAATTGTAAAATGGTCTTATCTATTGGCGATTTCGTTCCAATTCACATTCCAAGTAATATTCGGCATGCTAATTACATTGCCGATTGCCAAATTGCATTATCTCTTATAGTTTCCGAGATATGGACTATCGATAATTTACACCTTAGGCTCTGCTTCTAACTTGGGCCCAAATTGTAAAATGGTCTTATCTATTGGCGATTTCGTTCCAATTCACATTCCAAGTAATATCCGGCATGCTAATTACATTGCCGGTTGCCAAATTGAATTATCTCTTATAGTTTCCGAGATATGGACAGGTTCGTCCATCGATCGATGGACGAACCTATCGATAATTTACACCTTAGGCTCTGCTTCTAACTTGGGCCCAAATTGTAAAATGGTCTTATCTATTGGCGATTTCGTTCCAATTCACATTCCAAGTAATATTCGGCATGCTAATTACATTGCCGGTTGCCAAATTGCATTATCTCTTATAGTTTCCGAGATATGGACTATCGATAATTTACACCTTAGGCTCTGCTTCTAACTTGGGCCCAAATTGTAAAATGGTCTTATCTATTGGCGATTTCGTTCCAATTCACATTCCAAGTAATATTCGGCATGCTAATTACATTGCCGGTATCCAAGTTGCATTATCTCTTATAGTTTCCGAGATATGGACTATCGATAATTTACACCTTAGGCTCTGCTTCTAACTTGGGCCCAAATTGTAAAATGGTCTTATCTATTGGCGATTTCGTTCCAATTCACATTCCAAGTAATATTCGGCATGCTAATTACATTGCCGGTTGCCAAATTGCATTATCTCTTATAGTTTCCGAGATATGGACTATCGATTATTTTTAACCTTAGGCTCTGCTTATAACTTGGACCCAAACTGTAAAATGGTCTTATCTATTGGCGATTTCGTTCCAATTCACATTCCAAGTAATATTCGGCATGATAATTACATTGCCGGTTACCAAAATTGCATTATCTCTTATAGTTTCCGAGATATGGACCTATCGATAATTTACACCTTAGGCTCTGCTTCTAACTTGGGCCCAAATTGTAAAATGGTCTTATCTATTGGCGATTTCGTTCCAATTCACATTCCAAGTAATATTCGGCATGCTAATTACGTTGCCGATTGCCAAATTGCATTATCTCTTATAGTTTCCGAGATATGGGCAATCGAAATTTTACACCTTAGGCTCTGCTTCTAACTTGGGCCCAAATTGTAAAATGGTCTTATCTATTGGCGATTTCGTTCCAATTCATATTCCAAGTAATATTCGGCATGCTAATTACATTGCCGGTTGCGAAATTGTATTATCTCTTATAGTTTCCGAGATATGGACTATCGATAATTTACACCTTAGGCTCTGCTTCTAACTTGGGCCCAAATTGTAAAATGGTCTTATCTATTGGCGATTTCGTTCCAATTCACATTCCAAGTAATATTCGCATGCTAATTACATTGCCGGTTGCCAAATTGCATTATCTCTTTTAGTTTCCGAGATATGGACTATCGATAATTTACACCTTAGGCTCTGCTTCTAACTTGGGCCCAAATAGTAAAATGGTCTTATCTATTGGCGATTTCGTTCCAATTCACATTCCAAGTAATATTCGGCATGCTAATTACATTGCCGGTTGCCAAATTGCATTATCTCTTATAGTTTCCGAGATATGGGACTATCGATAATTTACACCTTAGGCTCTGCTTCTAACTTGGGCCCAAATTGTAAAATGGCCTTATCTATTGGCGATTTCGTTCCAATTCACATTCCAAGTAATATTCGGCATGCTAATTACATTGCCGGTGGCCAAATTGAATTATCTCTTATAGTTTCCGAGATATGGACTATCGATAATTTACATCTTAGGCTCTGCTTCTAACTTGGGCCCAAATTGTAAAATGGTCTTATCTATTGGCGATTTCGTTCCAATTCACATTCCAAGTAATATTCGGCATGCTAATTACATTGCCGGTTGCCAAATTGCATTATCTCTTATAGTTTCCGAGATATGGACTATCGATAATTTACACCTTAGGCTCTGCTTCTAACTTGGGCCCAAATTGTAAAATGGTCTTATCTATTGCCGATTTCGATCCAATTCACATTCCAAGTAATATTCGGCATGCTAATTACATTGCCGGTTGCCAAATTGCATTATCTCTTATAGTTTCGAGATATGGACTATCGATAATTTACACCTTAGGCTCTGCTTCTAACTTGGGCCCAAATTGTAAAATGGTCTTATCTATTGGCGATTTCATTCCAATTCACATTCCAAGTAATATTCGGCATGCTAATTACATTGCCGCTTGCCAATTGCATTATCTCTTATAGTTTCCGAGATATGGACTATCGATAATTTACACCTTAGGCTCTGCTTCTAACTTGGGCCCAAATTGTAAAATGGCCTTATCTATTGGCGATTTCGTTCCAATTCACATTCCAAGTAATATTCGGCATGCTAATTACATTGCCGGTGGCCAAATTGAATTATCTCTTATAGTTTCCGAGATATGGACTATCGATAATTTACAATTTAGGCTCTGCTTCTAACTTGGGCCCAAATTGTAAAATGGTCTTATCTATTGGCGATTTCGTTCCAATTCACATTCCAAGTAATATTCGGCATGTTAATTACATTGCCGGTTTGCAAATTGCATTATCTCTTATAGTTTCCGAGATATGGACTATCGATAATTTACACTTAGGCTCTGCTTCTAACTTGGGCCCAAATTGTAAAATGGTCTTATCTATTGGCGATTTCATTCCAATTCACATTCCAAGTAATATTCGGCATGCTAATTACATTGCCGGTTGCCAAATTGCATTATCTCTTATAGTTTCCGAGATATGGACTAACGATAATTTACACCTTAGGCTCTGCTTCTAACTTGGGCCCAAATTGTAAAATGGTCTTATCTATTGGCGATTTCGTTCCAATTCACATTCCAAGTAATATTCGCATGCTAATTACATTGCCCGTTGCCAAATTGCATTATCTCTTATAGTTTCCGAGATATGGACTATCGATAATTTACACCTTAGGCTCTGCTTCTAACTTGGGCCCAAATTGTAAAATCGTCTTATCTATTGGCGATTTCGTTCCAATTCACATTCCAAGTAATATTCGGCATGCTAATTACATTGCCGGTTGCCAAATTGCATTATCTCTTATAGTTGCCGAGATATGGACTATCGATAATTTACACCTTAGGCTCTGCTTCTAACTTGGGCCCAAATTGTAAAATGGTCTTTTCTATTGGCGATTTCGTTCCAATTCACATTCCAGGTAATATTCGGCATGCTAATTACATTGCCGGTTGCCAAATTGCATTATCTCTTATAGTTTCCGAGATATGGACTATGGATAATTTACACCTTAGGCTCTGCTTCTAACTTGGGCCCAAATTGTAAAATGGTCTTATCTATTGGCGATTTCTTTCCAATTCCACTTTCCAAGTAATATTCGGCATGCTAATTACATTGCCGGTTGCCAAATTGCATTATCTCTTATAGTTTCCGAGATATGGACTATCGATAATTTACACCTTAGGCTCTGCTTCTAACTTGGGCCCAAATTGTAAAATGGTCTTATCTATTGGCGATTTCGTTCCAATTCACATTCCAAGTAATATTCGGCATGCATAATTACATTGCCGGTGGACAAGTTGCATTATCTCTAATAGTTTCCGAGATATGGACTATCGATAATTTACACCTTAGGCTCTGCTTCTAACTTGGGCCCAAATTGTAAAATGGTCTTATCTATTGGCGATTTCGTTCCCAATTCACATTCCAAGTAATATTCGGCATGCTAATCTACAT